>NC_060150.1:13566498-13594100 GCF_021292245.1 Micropterus dolomieu | reverse complement strand
GGGGGGGGGGGGGGGGGGGGGGGGGGGGGGGGGGGGGGGGGTCCGTACATGCATATTCAGCTCAACACCTGTAGCTCACGCTGAGCATGAAATGGCTTATTTGCTTGCTGAGACTAAATCCTGGTGTTTGTGTGCTTTGCATGTTTTGGGAGCTGAGCTTATCATTTCGCAAACAGAGCACAGCCATCTTACAGTTAGCCTGCGTGTACACACACATGCGCGCGCACGCAGGCAGGCAGGCAGGCAGGCAGGCAGGCAGGCAGGCAGGCAGGCAGTTTAACACTCTTCTATGGAGTCTGCTTGGTGTCATTTACCCTTGATAGATCTTGCTCGGTTGACATTTGTTTGTTCTCACGCTATCTGCTGATCCACAAAGCAAACAACAAAGAGGAAATTAAATGGGGGGAAAAAATGAGCGAGATATCAGTTTTAAGATTGTCCGAAGGCCGATGAGATGAGCGGCAACAAATGAATCCTCATTTTATGTGACTTATTTATATTGTCCTGGTCCATGTGGTTGATGTTCAACTGAGTGAAACTTCGAAAAGGGGAAAGATTCCGCAGCAGCAAGAGCGAAAGAGACGTTTCCAGCCATGAGCAAATCCTGTACCCGCCACCGTTCCCGTTGTCCTCTCTGGGGAAATCACCAACAGGGGAGAGAGAAGAGATGTTGTTTTCTTTTCACTCCACCTGTGCCCTCCTCAGCCCTTCCTTCCTGTAGCACAATAATAATCTGCCCATCTGCTGTAATCAAACTTTTCCCTCTTCCCCCACTTCTTCCCCTCTTGTTCATCGCTCTCCAACACGCTTCTTCTTACCGCCCACTCCTTTCCTCTTTCTAACACTAATTTTTTTTCTGTATCCTTTCCTTTACCTTTCTTTTGTCTTTTCTCTCCCTCCTCCCTCATTCATAGCCTCATCACCCCTTCTATCTACCCTCCGCACACACTCATCCTCGCAGAACAGAACTCCAACAGGTCATTATTGATCAGCCTAATCTGAGGCGTTAGAATGCAATTCCACCTGTCTTCTCCGCTTCATAGCTCCGCGGGCCATTCGATAACGTTTAGATGCTCGGATGCAGATGTGGCTGTGTTGGTTGTCAATGACAAAGAGGGAGGCAGGCAGGGAGGGAGGAGGGTGGGAAGGTGCTAATGATGCCTGCATGCTCTCTCAGCGTTCACCGCCTGTCAAAACCAAATCTCTCTGTCTCTGTTGCTTTTTCTCTCATTTTCCCCTCAGCATGCGTCTGTTTTTCTTTCCCTCGTCTTATTTACCCATCTGAGTCAGAGTATCTATCCCTGATCCCCTTTTTTCACTTTTCATCTCTGTCTTTCTCTCGCTTCCTTTCTGTTACCTACAAATATTCCATGTCTCATCGTGGCTGGGGGGTGGAGGGGGGGAGAATGTGAACAGACGGGTTTCTGTACTGATATTCAAATAATTGTCCTTGGGAGACGAGGGGTGGCATTGTCTCTCATCCTTGATGTGTACACTTTAATTTCCATTTTTCTCCACCATTTTGCATGCATGAAATAAATCCCACACTGGCTGGGAAACTGAGAAATGTTTTTCCTCCCCATCAGCAACTTTTGTGCACGTACCCATGAGCAAGACACTTAATTCCCATATTTGCTCAGTGCCCAACAGTACAAGATTAACAGTGTTTCTGGCTGCTCACAGGTATGAAAACATGTTCTTTTCCAGCATCACGGTGTGATAAATTTAAACATACCGGCATTTGGGAGCTGACCAGTACGGATACATCTGCTGTAACAGTATGTCAGTCAGTGAGCTGAGTCATCAAATGCAGAAACTTAACAAAATACTGATTTCAAGGTTGCTTTGGTACGCTCTCAAACTGTGATGTTCAATACGTTAAAGGCCTATGTTGTGATGAAGTATTTAAACTGACTTCAAGTCCACTTTCCCTCAGCCTGCTTTATCGGTTATTTGTTGACAACTCCCATGCAGCAGATGTATGGCTGTATGTAAGGGACAGTAGGAGCAAGTGAGTGGGAGTTCTGTCTTCAAGGCTGCATTTTACTTTGGTCTTTTTGAAGGTTTGGTCGTTGGAGAAAATCTTTTCTTCATTTGCCCCAAGTGAAAGTACAGATTGAAAATTGAAAACGTATTGTTGTTGAGATGGGATTGGCATGTGAATTTACTGTTTGTTTAGAGTGTCTGCTCTGATTGATCTTTCTAAGTCTGGCTGATCATTGGTGTTGTGACAAGGAAGCTTTGCCTGTCGGGGGCTACAAAGGGCCAGAACTTACTAAGAAAATAACAGAGTGCAAATATGGTTTGGAGTTCCCGGTGTATTTGCAGCTGCAGCCCGACTCTACTCTGCCCTGCTCCGTTTTCTATTGCAGATAGTACCCAGAGATAGTACGTAGCTTGTCGTCATAGCGATGCCACACACAACTGCCGCGACATAATGTTCAATGCGACACACACACCAGCTCTTAAAATATATCTACGGTTAAAACGTTTCAATATTATTCAGAATGTAAAGACAGATAAGCGGTATGAAAACCTTCCAGGTGTGTTTTCCTCTGCCGTTGTTGCTACAGCGGTCTGTGTGACGGCGGGAGCAGAGGGCTCTGTGAGTGGGCGGCTGGCCGGCCTCACATGCTCCTCCCGCGGGTTGGCACAGGCTTCCCCCGCAGCCACTTGCGGAGCTCCTCAACTCCGAAAATATTCAAAGACATTTTTGTTCCGCCATCACTTCTCGGAAAACTGTCAATATTCGAAATCTACACAGCTGATTTCTCACCTCAAAAGTTCTCAGAAGTGGATTTAGTGATGAAATTCCATACGAAAACTGTAAAACTTTCTGTTGCTGGCCTCTGTCTGGCACACGCAATGATAATGCAGTGAATATTCTCTCTTACCAATCAGCAGTCTGTCGTATTTTCACGTTACATTTTAGTATCCCTCAGCTCACTTGGAACCTCGACGGAGGTAAGGTGATATGAAAAAAAGTACCTGGAAGCAGGTACTGGTACAACATTTCTACAACGGAAACCCAATCAAAGGCGAGTCGAGCCAAAGGACCTCTGCTCAGACTAGCTTGGTTTGAGGGCGTGCCTGACGCCGCTATCTGCTTGGCAAGCTTTATGACGCGTTTTCATTGTGACGTCACAAGTAAAGGAAGTGAAGGGCTGGACTACAAACGAGCTGTTTTCAAGCGGTTCAGAGCAGAGCTTTCTGTGGGAGATCGGAACTCACTTTGGGCTGGACTTTGGGCTTTTTCACTTTGCAAACCTGTTACATGCACAAACAAGATATATAACACAATAAAGGAGAGGGGAAAAGCCAAAAAGCATAATACCACCACTTTAAAATACAGCTGTTGAATTTCCAACGTAAAACTGACGTCACCACGTTGCAAAGCGGCGTCCCCTCTTAAAGTTTTGAATGTGCGACAAAACAAAATAAACGATAGAGCGTAAATTTAAACAATAGACCTTTTTGCTGTCGTCAAATGATATATATTTTCAGATTGAACAGCCCTACTCCACAATGTTTATTTCATATGCAGTTAAACTTCACATTAATGTATCATATTACAAGAGAGAGGGCATGGAGCAGGATGTCCAGCCGGTGGAGGTGAATATGGCGTAAAGAAAATTGCATTATCTAAATATTACAGGGTACAGTTGTTTAATGTCTGTTTTTCTTTCTCAGCATCATATTTAGTTATGGATCTGTATTTGTATTAGATTATATTGTTTTAGATAACTGACATCTGCAGCTCTCTGGATATTTCTGAGGTGAAACTACTTTAAATCTGTATAATATAATAATTTTTCATTTTCCCACCACAACTTTCCTTTCCATTTGCGCTATCTTTACATCTGCTTGCTTATAGAAGTGTTACTGTGTGATGCCTGCTTAACTTTTTGCTTATTTGCGTATTGACTTATGTTTTATATATTGATTATTGTAAACCACTGTGAGACCTATTCTTATTTTTAGTTCTCATTATATCTTGTTTTGTTTATGTTTTAAAAACCCCCTTAAATGCAAGCGAGAGAGAGACACCTTGCAAACGTACACACGTATGCTGCCCATTGTGACTCCAGCATTTTTTATCTTTAACATTGGATTTTGCAAATGATTGTTGAACACTTGAACAAACTTTGGGTGTGTAAACAAGCCCTTTCACACTAATTCTGAGTTGATGAAACCAAAGCCGTTGATGTTTAACAGAGATGAGCATACAAGCCAGCCATCACACAGTCAATTTTAGCTGCACTGAAAATATCTCACTGTGACGTTATCCACTGAAATCATACACAACTCACACACAGCATGAGCCATTTGATAGCATTAATGAGCTTAGGGCTGTTTTTTCCCTTCAATATACTTCAACATAGACAAGCAAACCAAGCAAATGAATGATGAAACACGCACTGTGCATTCTAGTTAGATTCACAGCAGTGAGCATTTAGTCGCATCTTAGATTTCTAAGAGATTCCAAGCAGCCCTCTGAAGTGCTACTGTACTGGGGCTCGGCGGGAGGGCCGGTCGGCAGGCTGAGTCCTTGCAGTGCGGAGGAAACAGGTGTGTCAGTTTAAGACGAGCCTCACTTTGAGCCTAATTCATGTGAATGCCTCGGAGAAGGCCCTGTCTGCTTGCATCAGAGCACACACGGCCTCTTGTTGTCTCACCGCCTCTGGTGATTAGTCTGATTCGCTCAATTTCACCGCTCAACAACCGGTTGAATCCTGTTTCACTAGGCTGTGTTGGTGAGAGCAGATCATGGAGGTTAGCAGTGGTCAGTACCCGTGCGCAGGTTAGCAGCTAATGATTATCTCACCTCAAAGCAACAAGTTACAGGAGTCGAGTTTTGGAGATTGTTAGATAAAAGCAATTTTTAATTTATCCTAGCTGCCTTTGCAGTCAGTGTTGTTATAATACGAAAGGGCAAATTATTAATGAAATGTGCTGTAAAGTAAAGATCCAATACAATTTCTCCATCCTAATCTTATAATTTTACATAGGTACTGTATAATGCTAGGTTGTAATATATGCTCAGGTTATATTTTGTAATAATTATGTTGGGTTAATTTATATATGTCCTTTAGTGACATATGAGGTACCAAGCAATATTATAATACTTATTTTACCGTAAAGTATGTGACTTTATGGAGCTGTTTTTTCAGTTAATTAGTTAATTATAATTTGTTTACTTATTGTTGTTTTGTCTATCAGGTTATCTGGTTTTTGTTTGTTGTGAGTTGGTTTTATGGTGTGTTGGCATGTGCTTTAAAGTTGTCTGTTTATATGGTTTGTTATTGGTCCCCAAGTAGAATAGCGTCTTTATTGATTGAGCTAATGGGGATGGCAGTAAAAGAAATGGAACGGAATCTGCACATTTGAGAAGCTGGAACAGTAAAGTTTTTTCTTTGACACAAATTAGCCTCTTTGAGTCCCACTCCTTTGCTCAGTTGTTATTCTTAAAGGATTCCCTCTTAGTGTTTCCTTATTATTTTAACTTCACCTTTCTTTTTTTTGCCTCTGTACTTTGGCTCTTTGATTTCATACTCTCACTTTTCCACCTTACATCTCTGTTTGGAAGGCAGGCAGGCAGCAGTGGTGCTGATACGGATTGTCCTTGAACCTGGCATTCTCTTGAAGTCATTTGAACTCCTTTCACAATTCGTTACCCCCCCAAAAAATCACTTCCACTCACTAGTTCTCATCTCAGTGACTTAAAAAAAAACATGTTGAGGGAATTTTGACCGAGCACTCTTCCCTTGTTACGACTGTGCTCTCCTTCACACTTACCCTGTAACGCATAGTGACACTGTTGCTGTTCTGTATAAATGCCTCCTACTACTGTCGGCCACTCGGCTATTCCCCTTGAGCAAAGTGAGGTTCAGCATCTTGCTCAAGGGCACCTCTACGGAAGATGTTAAGGGAGCGGAAAGCCTTTCTCACTCAATTTCTCCACATAGATTTTCCCAGCTGGTCTGGGACTGAAAAAGGCGACCTTGCCGTAACAAGCTCACTGCTGAACCTCCAGGCCACTGTCCCACTGTACCACTGTCCCCAGACTGTGACTACAAGGTTCACAGGAAGGACGGCACTTGGTGTGTGTGTGTGTGTGTGTGTGTGTGTGTGTGTGTGTGTGTGTGTACGTGTCTCCCCAGACAAGTGTCTTTCCACTGGCCGTTACGGCTCCATTGCCTTTCTCTGTGCTTAAGATAAAGTTGATGGCCTGCAATGTAAGTCTTTCATATCCTCCATGCTACAGTGTAGTGGGTGATAACACTGACCTTGGAGTAAATAAATGTTTTGTTGACAGTGGATCCTAGGGCGAACAGTTGTTTCCAAGGTAACTAATGGGAATCCAAATAAACAATAATATATAAGAATATATATTTACTCCATTATCCTTGACAGTCATTGTAACTTAAGAAGTTACTGCTTTCCATTAGCCCTTAGGTGGTAGAGGAATAAACATATCACATTGTGTGTCATCCAATGAGACACAGCTAACGTTGTGGCATTGTGTTAGCTTGAATGGTGATCTCCTGTTAGAGGCTGTGAAGGCATCTGACCCCCACAAGAGATATGTTAACACAGCCTTTTAACATAATAGAAAAAGAAACGTGTTCTATTTATTTTATTTTATTAAAGCTGCTTTAGGTGACTTGCAAAAGGAAAATAAAAATACTTGACTACTTCCAACCCATCTATTTTGTTGAGGAGGAGTGCATCAGTTTTAGGGCCAGATTACTCGATTCGGTCTGATCTCAGCCTCTCGAATGTGAAAATTTGCTGATTTTCTCCGTTTTGTATTAGGGCTGGGCAATAAAACAATAGTCAAAAGTCATATTATGCTTTTTGGCTTTTTCCCTCTCCTTTATTGATTTATATGTATCTTTTTTGTGCATATAATAGGTTTGCAAAGTGAAAAAGCCCAAAGTCCACCCTAAAGGCAGATGCATCAGTCCATAGCTAAAACACAGGGTGAAATGAGTAGTAGCAATGTGCGGTATGACAAAAATATGGTGTTTTTTGAAAATGAAACCATGTAAACCTGTTCTGGTACAACCCCTAAATAAGATTTTGAACCTGACAATGAGAAAAAGACTTTACGTAATTTTTCTCATGCATATTTGTTGAAAACAGATTTTATCATAATTGTTTTGAATGTTCTACCTTAGATTTGTGAAGTGTGACCCACTGTTTGGCATTACGTGTTTGTTGGGACCAGAAAGAAAATTAACCTCTGGTCTGGTTTCTTCAACTTTCAAGCAAAAATCAGCTTTTAAACCTGAAAAAGATACTGATTTGACATTTATTGTGATAATTATTGATATCGAATGATATCATGATAAAAAAAATTCATAACATTTTTGTCCATACACATAATTTCCAAGACACCCACTTGGACTTACCCCTTCTCTCTGCTACACGTAAGGATACATTTCAAAAATTAACGATGCCTTTAACACACATCAGACACACCATGCAATCAGAAAGAAATAGTCATGGTGCAGTAGCCGATTTGTGCCAATCTTGGAAAAACTGCTACTTTTTGTTAGCTACTGTGCACTGAGAAGCAAGTCACTCACATTCTATAGAAGTGTTTACTTGCCTAATTTGTGGCAGGTCACGGCTGTTCGCTAAGCCAAACAAAACCAAAGTTAGCTCACTTTAGAGAAGCTAATGTTACTGTAGCTCAATTAAACTGCCTCAGTTTGCATCACCAATCAGAGGGGTCTTGAGGCCCACAACTCTTTTCCTCCCAACACCCTTGAGATCTACATGAATCACAAAGGTTGTCTTTTAAAAAAAAAAAAAATGAAGAACACATTACACTGTAAACACATAAACACACAATGTCAATGCATTCAGCCAGTCTTTTATAAGTGTGAAGAAGATTCTTTTAGTGCAAGTTGAGATACAAGAGAGGAGGGAGACATTCAGCAGGGGGGAGAGGGAAGAATCGGATATATTTCTATGTTTTATTTTTAGAACTCTCTCCTCTCTTCTTATCACCTAGCATGCCATGTGTCAATTTGCCCGTGTTTCTTTTGTCTCTATCTTTGATCCATCTCCTGGACATCACCCCACGGGGCCCCAGGCAGGTTGAAAATCATACATCTTCGACCCAGCTGGCCTCCTGGCTGGCCCAGGGCAGACAGGTTGGAGGGGGGGAGCTGTCCAGCTGCCAGTGCTGAATTGCCCCAGTGCACGTCTAGCAGCAGCGCTGTCTGCGGTGCTGAAACCAAGCTCCCTCACCCTTAGAGACAGAGAGGGAAGCAGCTCAGCTCCCTGCACCAGCCCTGCCTGGCCCTGTCAGTAATGACGGCAGATGGGGGTGGGGGCGGAGGTTCTGTGATGCTATTTTCATGTAACTGTGTGGATGACATGAGCAACACAAGCGCACACTCTCTTATGTTTTTTTTTTTTGCATGTGGCATGTATTTCTCAATCGAACAATGAAGGCAAGGAGCGTGGGGGGGGCACGGGCACGTAGGAGGGAAAGGCTTAAAGATTTGACAGCAATGTGTGACTCTGACAGGACTACAGCTTTTCAAGGCAAGCAGGTGAAACGGGTAAGAAAATGCTTCCTGCTGCTTGTCTGTGCCTGAACACAGCAACTCAGGGCTCAGTGACACATCCGGCACCAGAACACCTCTCTCACAGTAAGAGCATGCCCATTTATGTCCCGAACCAAGTATATATATGTGCGCGCGCGTGGAGCGAAAGAAAGAGGAAAGGTGTTTATCTACAGCGGCATGTAGCCTGGAAAGCCGAAAAAGAAAAGGCTTAAAGAGGGGAGTCGCAGTGTGGCGCTGTGTCCTCAGTCTGACACGACAGCCATCATATCTGATCTCTTGAGTGAAAGGTTTTAACCTTGTGACATGCTGTCAGAAAAACAGAGGGAAAATTTCAGTGCTCTCGACCTTTATGAGTTTGTCTCCTCAAAAGTGTGACTCTGAAAGGGATTGTTGAGGGTTTTAAGAAGCAACCTGATCTGTGTTCTTTTTTTTTTTTGTGGCTGCAGAGATGCAGGAAACAGAAATCTTCAGAACCTTGTAGTGGAAATCAGTAGGCATGAAACAGCTTTGGAGCAAGTTTCCCACTGTTTCAGAACTTATATAACTACATAGAGGGGCATAATTTGTCCTAATTTGCCAGGATATGGGTGGTAGCTACACTAACTGTCTTTAGCACTGCGAACAGAAGTTGCTTGAGTGGACTGAAATGACTTTCGGTTCTAGTTTCTAATGAATCAAACTGGCTCCTGAGAACCCAAACTACCATTTTCACAAAACACCCATTTCATGTGTAATCCTTTATGTCATCTACACAGCTGGAAAGAATCAACAAATGCCATCAGTAAGAGAGAAGGACAGATTAAGCCCCTGCGGGTAATCAAATCTGTCTAACACACAGGATGCCATTAGTGTTGACTTTGATCTACTTTGAACCATCACTTCTTACCAGAACTCAGTTATTTTTAACCACACACACTTAGATTTGCACAGATCACAACCAGAGCCACTTGGGTTGTGTCACCATGTTGCCACAGCGTCAGCGAAACATCATTTTCAGATGCGTTTCCGTCTTCAAGGAAAACGTCAAAGCTGTGTAATCGGCTCAGCCGGTTTGATTTGACTCGTTTCTTTTCCCCTCCCTCTGCTCAAAAGTCGCTCTGATTACCATAATCGTACAAATCTGACAAGATGTTTAATCAAGATCAAACAGGGAAGAGATTAGTGTTTTCATTCAGATGTTAGTCGTTTGCACTTCATGTGTAGATGTGTGTCGTGGCAGAGGTAATCCATGAAAAATTGGTGTTGCCGAGCCGTTTAACGCCGCCGATGAAAAGTCCCTCAACAAGCCACGCATGTGCACTCGCACACACAGATAAACACACAAACACGCAAAATATTTGTACAAGCTGTGAAAGGGGAGGATACAAAAAAAGGGAGAGAAAAAAGTGTAGATTACCAGAGAAAAGACTAGGGGAGAGCTGAGCAGGACTTCATCAATATTAAAGTTCTTGTTTGAATGTTTAATTATAAGGCCCAGTGGTTTCTAAGCTCGTAACTTTCAAATGGAGTCTGGCAGTTGAGTCCAGCAGAGCACGCACAAAGCACATTTTATGTTGCTCAATACGACTTTATGCGGACGCAATAAATGTCATAGACAAGCGCGACTCTCACTTTAGCAATGAAACGCAACCCTTTAATCATTTTTATTTTATGAGGATTATTTCACTGCGTCTTATCATAAAGCAGCAGAATGATATGCGGCGTTTATTTTAGAAATGACAGCCCCCCGCTGGTGTTGATAAACATGAAAGCAGCTAGTAAAAGTTGGGGAAACATGCAACAAACAGCATGTAAAAAATAAAATAAAAAAAGGCTCATCAATCAGTGTCATCACGTCTGATAAAACAAGGCTTGTTCTTGTGTTTGCTTTGGGAACTCAAAAGATCTGTGTTCCAAAATCTAAAGCTATTGAAGTAATTTTCTTTTTGTAATCCAAGCTAATCACTCTCCGCTTCTTCCTGTTTAACTGCAAAATCTGTGACAAGGTCTGCTTTACGAGTGAACCCTCTTGATGTCACCGTTTCAGCCAACAGAAACCTCCTTGTTGACTTTTCATTGTGGCAGACATTAATCCCCTCTTTTTTTTTTTTTTTTTTTTCACCGCATCTTCATCAGAGCAAATAATAACCACGTCTCCAGTGGCGGGACTCAATCATTGCCGGCCCTCACTGGCTCAACCAGTGAAAGAGAGCGAGGAAAACCAAAAGCTTTTCAAGAGGACAGCATGCTAATAAACAACAAATTCTGTAAAGCAGCAGCAGATTGAAGAGGTGTGAGGGGACAAACAACCAGTGATAACACTTGAAAGGCAAACAAGTGCATCAAGTGTGTGCTTTTTCTTTCTCCTTCTGACGGGTAACAAAAGCAGATGCTTCTCATTATATTTGCATTTGGTCATTATATCTTTACACCGAGCGAGCACTCTTTCATCATTTCTGCACAGAAAACAGTCCAAGAAGGTGTTGTTTTAAGCTGGCCCCTTTGTTTTTGTACTCCTGCTGGAACACCTACAGTAATTACTGGCGTCTTTCGCTCAGTTTGAGTCGCTCACTTTGAAGCCCTTACAGAGAGATCCTGTTATACAGGCCCGACCTCTCTGCATTCCCTTTTGTCTGTCCCTCGCAAACGGAGCCACAAACTCTTGGCATACTGTCTTCATCTCCTCTTCTTACCCCCGCTCCCCCTTCAAGCCCCCCCTCCCCCTCCCCGCCTCCTCCTCTCCGCCTGCACGGAGAGCGTGGAGAGCTGCTACAGGAAGGTGAAGTGTCGGAGTCAAACACGGGCCCAAGGGCAAGCGCTCGCACACAGCTGAGCTTAAACACCTGCATGTGGTCGCCAGGGATAACCGACCTCCCCTCCACACAAATACTCATCCACCCGCACCGTTCAAGCCCCCTCTCGTCCCTCCTCTCCCTCTCCAGCATGTCATTAGCATATGCGAAGACCGGCGTAATTCAAGGATGCAAATGAGGCTGAGCGCAGGCATGCATATTTATTTGGCTGCTGAAACTGGGTGAAGCTTATGGGGTGAGTTTGAGCGCTGACCCAGGAGAGGTGTTCAATTTTTACATTAACCCAGAGACACCCATTCGAAAACATGGCCGTGTAGAGGCACTCTTCAGCGCCGCATGTAATTTGTGACCCCAATTACCTATTCACGTTAGTGCTCCAGTTGTGCCTCCTGAGAGACTGTGTTTGTGTTGTTGGTGGCGCCGTCGAAAAGATGTCGTGGCCGGAAATTGCGTGTCGTCCTGTTTGACACCACTCCCCTTTTTGTTTGGTCAAAAGCAGAGTGTGATCCTGAAATCAGGAGCTTGTCTACACGCAGCCAGAAGCCTTGAAATCGATTTATTAAAATAATCTTTTGCATCTGCATTTAAGGCAACCAAAAGACCTTTTTTTTTGCTTGCTACATTCATCTGAATAAATCAGTATCCTTTGATTAAAAGCAATCTTTTTAACTTTTCATACCTTTTCTACGGTGGCCATGAGAGCTCAACACAAAGCAGGTTGAGAGGTAAAGAAATAAAAGATGGTAAAATACATTTACCGGTTTTAACACACATACAATCAAATACAGAAACTGTATCTGCTTTTGTTTTTGCAGTGCTTTTGTAGCTGTGTGTTCTGTATTTGCGTTGCTTTCATATATTTATGTCTGTCTGTGCGGCATGTTTCTGTATTTGGTAGTGCTGTCTTTATATGCAGCTCATTTTGTTACACCGAATGTGTGCTGTCAAATAATTGAAGCTGCTTCCGTCATTTGCTTGCGTTTTGTCTACTTCCCATATAGTTGACAGTGGTTTAAGGTCTCAGGGGCCCACGGTACGTTTCCTCCGTTCCCTCGTTCACTTTGGTTGGAGATGAAAAGAAATAAAGTTCATGACAGTCTCCAGCAGCAGCAAAGAGACTCTCTTCATGCAGTATGTGATGCAGAGGGCGGTTGGCATTTAAAAATGGAGGGAGGAGTGAAAAAAACAACACAACCGGCTGGCGTTGCGGACTGTGCCAGCTTCAACTCTCAGGCCCGTTACACCATTCATCTGCTCCTCCATATAGTCATTCATTCAGCTGCTGTCAAGTGAGTGAATAAGTTCTGCTTTTCTCAAGTGGATTTTTAGACAGCGAGGCATTGTCTGCCGCGAGCCTTGGGTGACAAAGCATGGGGCGACACCCACCGCGTCGGCACACTGAAAAGAGGTAAGAAAGGGACTTGAATAGGTTGAATTGGTTGAAAGGTTTTTGAGCTGGCACAGAGTTATCTCCTGTGGTTCCTGTGATTTAAAGAAAAACGAACCAGAGGTTAGATGGAGGTGTAGCACAGTGTTGTTCTTTTTAATTTAATGAGTGAACGCTCCCTTCCAGTGCATCTTTAGGATAACGAAGGCGTAGAAGTTTGCTTCCTCACTGTAGTAACAGATAAAAGCAACAGACCGAGAAACAGCAGGACACTACTGAGAGCTAGCAAGATTATTAACATTTCATAATATTTTCCTAAGCAAGTTGTGACTAGTGAGGAACAAAGGCAGACTGGAGAGATGGTTCACGATGCATCTATAATAGAACTTGTAGAATACTGTATACACGCCCTTTTTCATTTTAGTTGGTGTCACTGAGATAGGATCTTTTGTCTCATATAGAAAATTGGACACGTCCCAGTGAGATTGTTAGAAAATACTCACTGAAAGTGCTGCCGCTTCAAATCCAACCGAGCACATGCTTATAGGACAATAACATTGTCCTAGTGTGAACTTAATAACATTGTCCTGTGGAGTGTGAACTTCCACAGTGTGTCGAGACAAGTTTCCTAACAAAGACATGATCACATTTATTGGGAGATTGTATGCACATACTTATGCATAGAATATGCATATGCAAGAACAGGAAAGCAAATTCCAGCGTAAATTCAGACCCTGGCTACTTCTACAGACAAAGTTACGCTTATTATGCATCTCAAACCGCCACCTTTAATGCTTTCTTTTTATTGCATTTACACTGTGTAAATGGGTATTAGTCACCTTTGTCATATTATCCTTGAATGAATCATTCTGTTGTTAACATGGAGCATTTTGAAAACTAATGGTGCCTTCAGTGAGTCGGCAACAAACCCACACGAAAAACAAAAGACATCACAACATGGCAGATTTGCACAGAAGAGGTTGCTGTCTACCTAATGTTGAAAATTCGGGTGTCCTCATTTTCACCAGCTTGCAACTGCATCACCACGTAAATAACATATGGCTGACTGATTGATGATTGCTTACGTCCTGAATCTCAGGCAGGTGCTTCAGGTCTCTGCAAGTTGGATTTCATGATGATAATACTGAAATGGAATGGAAATCAATGGCTGCCTGGAGGGACAAAAATCTATCTTAAACAATCTTTAAAACTTTAAGGTACGTTATTAGTAACAACATTCAGCATTACACACGTTTATTGTATGTTAACACCGACACCTTTCCTGTACACACACTCCATGGAAAGTGTTCCAGCTGCTAGCTGCAGGCTTTGCTCCATTTTTGTGCATGTGGACTGCAGCGGCCGTGTGATTGAAGGCCTGGGGAAAGAGTTTGGTGAGAGGACAGATACATCAGTGACTCCGTGGAGCTCTGACAGGGCCCCTGACTGCTATAAATGTGCAGCTGGAAATCCTTGTTAGTCATGCAACAGTGCACAACGCAGTAAACAGTCCGACGTGCAAATCATCAAAGCGTGAGGGAAGCATGCTTACTGTACAGTAGGTGAATGCGGTAAAGTGTCACGCCCTAATGCAGACACAGGCATCTTTACCCAATAAGGAGAATTTCTATCCCTGTCCTTCGGCCTCTATTAGCCATCCATCAGAAAGAAATCACTGCCGCTGTAATAAATCAAGCCAACAAGGTTCACTTTGCCACATGGCCCCGATGCCCTCACGGTATAATGTGTAGGATATTATCACCCCCTGAGCCTCAGCGTTTGTCTGAAAGGCCTTTCGGTTGCACGGCTGGTGAAGAGGTGAAGCGTGTAGGCTCCGAGGCCAAGGTGATGCTTGCGAGGTGCCGGGCCCCACATGCATCTGCGGCCAAGGTGACCACGAGCTGAGGCAGAGGCAGAGGCAGAGAACACGGCTGATTTTCCACTCCACTGATGACCCACCCAGCAGTAATACTCTCCTGCTCATTAAGCTTCGTTAGATTGGACTGCCTTGGGCGAGCGAGAGAGAGAGAGCGTGTGTGCAATGGGAACGGACTGAGTGGGCGTTTTTCTTAAAGAGATTGGATACCAGGGCCTCGGATTAAGGTTTTTGTGCTTCTTTGCTGATTTTATGCGCTCATGAATTTGACCCATGACTTGCCTTCAGGTGTCGTAATATTTATGTTCTTTAAACAGATTTAGAAAACATTCTGTCAATTAAAAACCTAAACCTTACATCCATATAATGCTGCATCTGTAACGGATCTGTGATCTGTTTTGTTTGGAACAGCCAAAAGGTTTGGTTATAAATGTGATAATATAGGGTTGATAACTGATAGCCTTACATTAGCTAGTATATCAGTTCTATATCAGTATATCACTTTGGTATATCAACCATTTTTAAAATCTGTATTATGATATTTTTGATTCACATTTGTCAAAATTGTGTAATATTTCACATCACAATGCATGTTTTCATAAAGCAATTTTTACTTCCTGTCATCAGGTTGATTTATGCCTGACAGATTCTGTGCACTTTAAGCACTTCTCATCCCTATTGGCTTAAAAGATGAGTTCCAGTGTTCATTCTTGACCTTGGAAACAGCCATTTACAAACCAATCTCACCTCCAGGTCCATTGAGTAGCTGTTCGGGTGCTTCATCAGGTGGCGGAGTTTGCCAGGTCGTCACAGAATTGTTGCCGTTACGTGCAGAAGAATGTATTTTTAGACAGTGTGTTGATGATGTTGCTCTCCTGCTGTGGGTCAGGTGAGAAGAACAATACATATAGTTTGTGTGCCTGCAGCTCTCTGTAACCCTGTCGAACAGAAAAGGAGTGAACTGAGTGAATATCGTCATTACCTGCAAGTAAAGGTTTGGTGTTAATATTGTACGTGTAGAACTACTGTGTGAATTAAACAGAACGTTCTGCTCACTAAATTTGACATCTGTTAAGACTTTCAATACTTCCAGTGTAATTTACACTGTTATAAATACTTTCTGCAAAGTGAAGATCCATCTCACATACATGGTGTAAATGTGCATTGCAGTGTTGTAAAAGGAAAGGTTAGGGCATCTTCAGCTGGAGGAGCTACTAAATCCGCTCTGTTTTAGTAATGTATAACAAATGCACTGATAAATAATTTATAGCTTGTGACTTTGTGAGTACATTTTAACATTCATGTCTAATTTAAAAAGCATTTAAGCATTACGACTTAATGTTCAATAAATAATTTAGAAGCCACGAGTGAAAAAAAGTAGCAACTACAGCTTGTATGAAGATCTTACTGTAAATCAATTTAAGCTTTGTCAAAGATGAATCCAAAACTCTTTAAAGGCTTGTGATGTGTCTTTTTTATCTACTTTTTCATCTTAAATATTCTCAGATTTGAACCAAATCTTCGCAAAAGAAACCAAACTTAAAAGTGTTAATGTGTGAAGACATGAAAGACAAGAAAATATGAGGCCGAACCTTGCTGAGGCATTTTTTTTAATATACTCCCAGATGGAGTTTATGGTCACCTTGTTCTGTGCATATAGTAAAGAAACAAAACATAAAATTGACAGCTGGTAGATAAATTTGACAACCAGTGAAATAAAAAACCAATGACATGAACACCAACAACCAGCTGCCCCCTTAACACAATCTCTCCCCGTCTTCTTTCGCCCCGTCGTCTTGTTTCCCCACCCGTGCTCTGCAGATGAGATAGGACAAGTGTGACTGATTCAGATACATTGAGTCGGGGTCCCACCGCAGCCAGGCAGAACCTGCTGTCAAGTGTGTGCGGGATGGATAAGACGAGGGAGAGACATTCGCCATGAACTCCCGGTGAACCTTGCACTCCCCTGCTGACATTTTACACCAACCCCCCTGGTATTACACGCACACACTTGGTGGCTTCCTTGCGCATCCAAATGAATCACATCATCGCCTCTTCGCACACACACAAACAAACACACATTTGGCCTGTTTTTCAGCAGTTCCCGATGTGAGAGCAGTAAGACCGCTAATAGGTTCTGGTGGTTGACTATGTGTGCTGCGTTTGACTGTCACTTAGCGCGATCAGGAGTGACAGTCCACCCTAGTGGCACCCTTGCCCCCGCTGATGGAGTAGGTCACTATGGGACAGGTGTCTGTCAGTTGCGGTCAGTTACAAATAGGCAGAGGAGGGAAATATGATGCTGAAGGCTTTAGAGGAAGTATTATGATAAGCAAGCAACCTCTACTGTCACACACACACATGTCAGGAAAAGATACAGCACAGCATAAGAAGATCTTTGTGAGCAGAAGTTAGTGTTGGTGCGTGGGTCAACTGAGACAAAGAGACTCCAGAGCTCCCACTCAGTGTCATAACCACTTCCATCAGTTCATCTCAAATGACTTGGATGAAGGCTCCGCAATGGTCTGGATTGTTGATGATCATTGCCAGTGATTCAATTATCGGCTGAGATTTCCGCTCTTGACTGTGTAATTTAAAGCACATCAGCAGCAACGCTGCGAAGAGACAACAGCAGCTGATGCCAAAATGGATTTGATAACATCTCAAGGAACTTTGGGGACTTTTTAAAAAAGTCCTGGAGGCACAAAATAAAGACCTGTCTGAAATGCTTGTATATATTTACACCATAACCATTTTTGATGGATCACACTGGCACCAGTTCCAATTTATTTTTACCAACAAAACCCGAGCCCAAGGCTGTTTTTTTGCTTGGTTTTCATTGCCATTATTACAGACTTTAGTAGCCACTAGATGTCTTAGCTAGGCATGGCATATATTGTTGAGGCAGATTCAGGGAAAAGATGTTCTTTGCACTTTATCTAATATTTACTCACATCTTCACTCAAAAACAACAAGAAGAAATACGGACAATGATCCTAATCAGTCCATCGGGTGTGAGGACTCCATTTTCATCATTAGGGCTTAGACCTGTCCATAAGCCAGTGTCAGATGTTGAGACATTATTTTCTTGAGGAATGTCAAAAATTTTTTACAATCTTACAATTGAAAGTGTAGAATGGGGGAAGAATGCACATTTCTATTGATTTCGTCACTTCTCTTATTTTGTCATTTTTTTTTTTTTAGGTGGGGGCATGAATATCATTTGAGTTTTTGCTGCCAAGGTTCCCGTCATGCTTTAGTTGATGTGAACAATAATTTTGCCATAAAGTCAGCAAGCTCACTGTGGGCTACACCTGAGCCAACATCTTTTAGTCCAGTTGTTCTCCAACTTTATCTGTCACACCCCCCATCAGGAACCAAAAAAAAAAGTTCATCATCAGTTCATATCAATCATTAACAATACTGGCGATTGAAATAAACAGGATTCAGGTTAGCAAAATAGTCTTGCTAGCATCAGAGCACTTTTGTTTGTTTGTCAACATATGAATGACCCCCCTGTATTTGGATGTATTTAAAGTCAAAAGGAGCACTTTTTCTATAATTTCTATATGATTTTTATCTGTTTTTCTTTTGCTCTTTCATTCTTATGTTTTTTTTTCTGTCACTCCAAGGGAGCATCCTGCTTACTCCTGCAATGTATCTATGATGTCTGTGCGTTATGATCTGAGAAGGACAGCTGTAACTGTGTATGCAAAATGCATTAGGCTAATTGGTTTGTAAGTGCAAAATAAACACATACAAATTTGTATGTGGTTTTAATAATTGTTGGAGCTCTATGCCATAAATACAAGCTGTATCAGACTGTGCCAGGCTGTATTTGGTAGCAACCAACGTTGGTTTTGGTATTTTTGATGTCAGTGATGCAGCCGCCTGTTCCATCCAGATCTAAACTGCTTTAAATGTCCTGCTTCAAAACAGGTATTAATTAACCCATTTCCAAAAGAAACACAGACATAGCTGTCTTAAATGTCAGTACTCAACCATATGGTGCCGACCAGCATTTTGACCCCTCTTTGCATTTGAGATGAATCGGCACATTTTGTAGCGTATCTCAGAGTGCCTCGGTCGCTGTCTTCCCTTGCCCCTTCCACAGGGATCGCTTTAATACTGCTCAGCATTAATGAAGACAAATCATCCAATGAAATCAATCGATGATGGAGTCACTGTACTCAAAAACCCAGAGGGTGCGAGAAAAGACACACACGAAGATAAGTTACAGCGTAACACGCTCGGATGCACACGCAAAGAACACAACTGGAAGCCCCCACAGACACACAGACGTTGTGTTGAGCAGCGCGCTTTCACACACACACCTCTGGTTTCATTATATTTTGTTGCACAAGAACATCACAGCTGTGTACTTGACTGTGATTCAAATTCATGCTTGGTCTTCAACCTGTGTTGTCAGGACACCAAAAGTTGTCTTATTCTCTCAGAGTTGGGGCTGCTAGTCAGGAGGAATAAAGCATCAATGCCAGATCAAAGCGAGCTCAAACTGCAGCGAGGAAATCTGAGCTTCACCCCTCTGCCATTGTGAACGTGCAGTAATCTGTGTATGTGTGTCTGCGCATATGTTTGAGAAGGGTGCTTAAGAAAATTATAGGTTTCTTGGCACCTCCGATAGGCAACATGCCATGATATATGTAATCATTTGAGTTTTAAATATGTGCATGTTATCAGCACAATCATAGTTCTGTAACACGTGATGGAAAAAGGCTGCCTAGCTGCCTTCATGACAGTTAGCTCTACAATAACTCGCACAGAAGGTGAGGTACACGAATGCATTCTTTTAAAAGCATAATTTTTTGTCAAAATCCAATTCCATCTCACACAGGAAAGTAGGAGATTGATTTCTTTCTTGGGCTTTTCTTTGTCACTTTCCATCTTTTTAGCCCAGAATAGAGGATGTGTTTTCAGCCACACACCAAGTGAATCAGATATTTTGTTATTTGTTTTGGAGTAACACATTCTCCCGCACACGCAATCAAACACAGGGAGTTTCCAGGGCCACTCGAGGGCCCTTTTGCGACCTCAAACAATGTGGGATGGTTTCAGTTCAATATCGTCTTATTTACTTGAGGTTAACGGTACAATGACAAAAACCTATTGTGAGAAATGAATATGTTTCTTTCTTTACATTGTTACTTTGCCACCAACAAAATGCCTGGTCTTACAACAAATATCCACAGAGAAGAATCTGGGTTTCTGTCTTTAATATTTGTCTTATTGGACTTCTATGATATTAAAAAAAGGCTGAACATCTTGGCCTAAACAGTTTGTGATCTTGTTTTTTAACTTTTTTGCTCACCTAAACTTTATGGCTCAGTAGACAGAAACGATTTAGATTGTGGTCTCACAGCCTTACAAGTATTTAGTGTGTGGAAAAAGTACTGCCTGGAGCCCTTTTCATGAGAAGCAAAAGAGTACAATATACCCACCTTTTACCTTAAGAGCAGGCTTGCTTTCAGCTTATTGTATGTGCTGCTCTGCAATATTTAATCACACTTTTTAACTTGCTGCAGATAAGGGCTGCAACTGCCACTTATGTCTAGTATCGTTTTGGTCTAAATAATGCCCGGTACAATTCCCAATATCCCAAGAGATGATAGTGATGTCTTCAATATCCTTGTTTTGTCTTAAAAAACAGCCAAAAAAACCCCAAATTATGCAGTTTACAATGCTGGATGACTATGAAAACAAGTAAATTTTCATTTGGGAAGCTGAAATCGGGAAATGTTTGGTGTGTTCTCCAAGCATTTTCAAGCCTTACTTTTGATAGATAATGTGGACCACTGGGTTGGAGAGAGGAGGGATGACAACCCGTAACATATGGACACTTGGTCAAGACCCCTTGGCGTCGCTTTTTAACACACTGGGTACCTCTTTAGCATGAGTAATGTAACTTAACAAAAAATTATTAGTCTTCACTTTTTGTTTCATGTGGGGAAACAAACACTCCCCTCCTGGGTGACAGCCCGGTGTGTGACCCATCCATTCGCCTCAACCACTTCCTTACTTGGATTTATGTTATTTATACTTGGCCTACTTTTAGTGTTCAACCATGACGCTAAAGGGCTTCCCACTGCGTTAAAAAACTGATGCCAAGGGTAATTGACCAAGCGTCCATATGTGACTACTTGGGAGTGAGTATTGCAATGGGTCATAACCCAAAAAGGCTGAGAACGTAGTGTTTTGTACATCATCACTGGTTGTCTGAGAAAAGAGCAATTTTTTCAGCAAAGAAAGTTTTAACCTAACATCCAGACGGTGGAGAAACATTCATGCAATAATTTATGCAGACAGGTTAATGCAGTCATTACTTTGCTGTGATATGACGGGCAGACATTGAGCTATGGTGGTCAGCTTAAAAGAGGCAAAACTACAGACTTGATATAAACACAGCGCTGAAATGTTTCTGAACAGTAAGTCGCTGTTGCCGTTATTGATTTATTCACTAAGACGAACGTTCTGGGCATTTGGTGCTCGGCAGGTGTTTAATTCAGACACTGGTTGTACACAAATGAGATTAAATTAGACTTTAATGGTTCCCAAGGGGAAACTGGTTTAAGTTTCCCTCTACATCATTGACCTCCGGGTTATGAGCATGTTTCCACTGAGCCCTCTGCTGTCAGTCACCTACTACACCCAGCTGGTGTTGGGGGAAGGATTTTCACACCTGCCATACGTGTTTCACAATCAGGTCTAGAAACGTGGGCCTGTTTCTCTTCACATCTAATCTCAAAATGCTCAGAATCTTCCCCAGCGTTTAAGTTGACATACTGTTTACAAAGTCACGCAAAACTAACCCCAAGCACTTATCTGTGACAAGGAAAATTAGCTCAGAGAGCATAAGGGTGAGAGCTTCAATCTAATTAAATCATGCAATAAATACAATAATTAAATGAATGTGAGAAATAGGCAGTGTCTCTAATTTACACCTAACTGTTTCACTTGTGATGAAACAAGGTTATTAAAGGCAATTAGTCCGATCTGAAACTGTGCTTTCGCTCCTATAAATGACAATTTGAACAAATGTTTCAAGCGGGCACCGCACTTTTTCTGCCAGTATGAAACTTTCCCCCTCATCTGTTCAGCACCAGAAAGCCCTTTATGAATGAAGGAAAATAAATCTGACTGCAGATAGACGGCCGAAAGGATGTGAGAGCAGCAGGAGGGAGCAAAGACTTCACAGCTCCTGTGGCTGAACAAAACAGTTTTTGCGGTGCGTAGAACGACATATAAAGATCATTCCAGGTGAAAGCTATGATTCCTTAGCACCTCTTATTAATCGAGGTCATGTGAAAGATGTTGGGCGCTTGCTAGATAATTATTTATTTTCTCAGAAGTCTAAGTTTAAGTCTTAAAATAAAAGACTTAAAATAATTTTGGGTTGTATAAAAAAACAAAAAAAACTACCGTGACAATGCGCCAGAAAAAGTGTTGCGGCTCAACCTTCAAATGCACCCAGAAAATATGACTTTCGTTTAAGCTTCTTCTCCGACAGCGTTCTAGCTGCTACCTTGAAGTACTACATTTTTCCTCCAAGATAAAGAGCCCCACAGCACCTCTGAGTATTAAAAGAGAACCTCAAGGGAAAGAAAACTTTCAGTTAAGTGATATTGTAAGTTAATCCATTTCACTCTAATGTGTAATTCTTTGCTATACTATACAGTTCACTGTTGAGGTTCATTTTCCTGGAAGAGTAGTGAGTGAGAGGGAGGATATTTATGGCACAATTAAGGCTTGTTTTCAGTGTTTCATAGGTTGCAAGAAAATAGCTAGATTTTTTATTTTACAGGAATGGTTTAAATGTGAGATTTTCCCCTACAGTCGCCTCCAAAAGTACTGGAACGGTAAGGCAAATTTCTTTGTTTTTGTTGTTCACTGAAGACATTTGGGTTTAACATCAAAAGATGAGTGTATGAGACAAGAGTTCAGAATTTGAGCTCTCATTTCCTGGTATTCACATCTAGATGTGTTAAACAACTCAGGACATACCACCCTTTATTTGAACCCACCCATTTTTCAAGTGACTGAACATGTGACTGACAGATGTTTCTTTTGCCCAGGTGTTACCTATTAGGTTGATTGTCCAAACATTAAATAGCTCTACATGACTAGTCTACGTATGTGCTATAGGCTATTTGCTTCTGAAGAAGACACAGTTCAATACTGTTCACAGTAAACAGGTAAATATTTAGCTTTATGCAGAAAAGATTGACGAATTTTCATTCCTACCCTCACCTATGGTCATGAAGGCTGGATCATAACAGAAAGAACTAAATCGCGGGTCCAAACGGCCGAAATAGGTTTTCTCAGGAGGGTGGCTGGCTTCTCCCTTAGAGATAGTGTGAGAAGCCAAGTCATCTGTGAGGAACTCGGAGTAGAGCTGCTGCTCCTTCAGACTGGCCTGGGAACGCCTCAGGATCACCCAGTCAAAGCTGTGTTAATTTGGGGTTGGGAAAGGGAGGTTTGGGGTCTCCTGCTTGAGCTGCTGCCCCTACCCGACCCCGGATAAGCGGTTGAAGATGGATGGATGGATGGATAGAAAAGATGCTAGCATGGCTTTAATTCTGTTAAACATACATCCTAACTTTGCCTTTTGGTGTGTATTGCATCTTAATTTCAATTTTAATGATTATGAATTCATCTGTGTATGGCAACCAGACATGACAGGCGAACTCTCAGACACAGCTTGTCTGATTTTCCGCATTTTATGAAACTATATCATCACAGTGGGTGCTTTTTGGAGCCTAACCACTGACCCCCTTATGGCGGAGACAAAAGACCTGCACGCTCAGTTATTTATGAAGACGGCCCAGTTAAAGAGCCAGTATTAGAGAACATGCATATCCTTACTAATATCAGTATAAAATAATATTAATAATAATGGCAAAATAATGTTTATAACAAGTAATGGCAAACAATAACTATCACAATTCAGGCTAAATGTGTACATTGAAGAGAGATTCTGTAAAGGTAGGATAAATGTGGTGCTGGGTGCAGAGCCTGAGCCTGCAGAGGAAAAGTCAGTGGCTTAGCCCACATGCAATACTGGGGCTTGAAAAAGTCACTCTTACCTTTTGATCATATCCCCATACACTCACCGGTGGAAGCTGCCTGAGTCCAACATCAAACACAACACAGTGCTGCATTGAAAAAATATCCTTCTAATAGCAGCGGTGAGTGATTTTTGAACAGTAGGGGGCAGAAAGACCCCAAAAGAAAAGGCTACACATTCTTAAGATTATTGGCTCCAGAAGTGCTAACGTGTTGATAGACAATTAGAACATTAAAAAAATATAATAACCCAGATTGAACTGAAACAGATCCCATTGCCGACTGTGGTGATGTGTACAAGACCTGTAAGAAAACCCCTTCACTTTACCCAGGTCAGGAAGACTTGCTATTATATAAGCTTATGTTGAGATCATAGTGGGTTGAGACCTTGGTGGCCACTTACCTAAAGCGTGGCCACTGACCTGCCTTTAAAAACAGCTTTGTCCCACTTGGGCCTCCTCCACCATGATTATTACCATTATTCAGCCACCCACCGTCTTTTCCAATTAAACACAAGAAAGAGGTTATGACATGCCCTATCTCTGCTCATTTATAGTCATCGTAATGTCCGAAAATATCACCATAGTGACATCTGAAACTCTCCGGTGCCTTGACACCAAGGTAAAGCATGTGTCTCAATTACACCTGTTGTTGCACATGTGGATTTAAATGAAGATCACCCAGTCAAACTTTAACTAATGACACTTAAAGTCAGTAATTTTAATGCACAAAACACCTTCACATTCTATTTTAGCAGTTTATGCCACCTTTGTGTCAACTGTCCTGCTCAAGTAAAAAAAAACAAAAAAAAAACCAGCAAAAAAACCCCGGACACACTGAGCTTTCTATGCTTTTGGACAGCTAATATAACAGATATGAGGAAAAAAATAACTCGTTGACAGTTGATACTTCTCCAAACGTCCCAGTGTTTATTTGCATTTCAAAGGCCCTCTGTGGATGAGTGGCAGTCATGCCGTAGTGATGAGTGAGCCAGGGTCATCACTAATTTCTGCAAATATTTTAAGATATGAGGAATCATTGTGTAGAGCTGTTTTTCTTGTCCTCATTGAAATAGGAATATGTTGTGGGGAGTTGTTTTGGAGGTGACCATTCTTGGTGATATGTTGGTGGACATAATCATACTGTGTTGAGTGTAACGCATGCTGTTAATCCTAACCCTGATTTGCTGACTGACAGGAACTGAAAAAGGTTGTTCCCTTCAAATGTTATGTGGACATTCAAAAAATGGTCCACAGCCAAAGCTACTCTAGCTGAGGGGTATATATGAATAAACTTTTCTGATGAATATTAACTTGCACTTGTGGTTGTTCATTGTTTTCATCTCCCGTACTTGCCTTGTATCTGCTTATGACCACGTCTGTTGTCTGTCTTCACCTGAAACACTGCTGGTCTAGTTTTTTAAGTCAATGTTTTTTTGGACTTCTTTGTTCCCGTCTGCTGGCCTCCACAAATTATTAATATTTTAATTATTATTTGCTCAGTATATCAGTGGACTTATTTTACTTTTCCTTCAGTTTGGACTGTTCATCGTTGTCTTATTTCTGGACATTACCTGCAACTGTGAGTTGTATGTTTTCTATTTTGTTAAAAAAAAATCTTGAACTGTATCTGCTCTGCTCCTTTGTCTTGCGTTTGGTTCCCTAACCTGTTTCTCACACACGACTACTAACCCTGACACACAAAATTATGACCGCTGCCTGAACAGCTCTGACCCGTCGAGGCTTGGACTCCACTAGACCTCAGAAGATGTGCTGTGGTATCTGGCACCATGACGTTCTCAGCAGATCCTTCAAGTCCTTCCTGTAAGTTGCGACGTGGGGCCTCCATGGATCGGACTTATTTCTCCAGGACATCCCACCGAAGCTTCGCTCCCCAAGTGCATCAGTGAGCCTTGGCCGCCCATGACCCTGTCAACAGTTCCTAGCTTTTCCTTTCTTGGTACTGACCACTGCAGACCGGGAACACCCCACAAGAGCTGCAGTTTTGGAGATGCTCAGTCATCCGTCGATCACACTTTGGCCCTTGTCAGAGTTGCTCAAATCATTAAGCTTGCCAATTTTCCTGCTTCTAACACATCAGCTATAAGGACAAAATGTTCACTTGCTGCCTAATGTATTCCACCCATCAACCAGAGAAACCAATTGCTTAAAAAACGAGAGAAGGCCCTTGAATGGGAGCTGGACTCAGTGGTTATAAACTAACGGGTGTACCATAAGATTTCTCAGCAGAGATGGGGCTACAATACACCGCAACAGTGCAGAGGGAAACATCAGAACCTTACTAGAGCAATCCTACCATAAAGGCTCTCCAGTTATCAATTATCAAATTATCATGAAATTTGACTAAAACCGTATAAAATTATATTATACTAGTCTTGCCACTATTCGTAAAATCAGATTGATTACAGTAACCGTGAAAAGATTGTTTTCTTGTCCATATGATCTGTGAGGTTCCTACTTTGCCAAGTGTCTCTACTTTTGTTCAGAGGTGTAGTAATGGTCACAAGGGAATGTTAAGGCTGCAGTGTAACTCCAATGTGGGGAAAAAAAATATATCTAAAAAGGACACTTCTTCAAATCACCCACTGCCTTTGTATTAGAAGTCTGACTTCTTTCATGGTAAAGTTACTTATGAAACAAATGCGTCCATTGGAAGCAAGTCTTTTTCACTCCATCTGGGATTTTTTTCTCACTAGCTCTAAACAGGATTTAAAGGTTCTATATTTGAAAAATTACTTCTTGACACATTTTTACTGTACACTAACATCTATTGCTTCCCACACACACACACACACACACACACACACACACACACACACACACACACACACACACACACACACACACACCAAACACCAGCGCAGATTCCTATTTATTAAATATAGCTGACACAGCTGGGAATCAAGTCAGTCAAAACCCACTCAACGTATAATGGAAAATTGGCAGAAATCTGCTGGAGGAATGGAAAGAGGCGATTGGCTGGTTGACTTAATGTGAGAGAGTAAGTGAGAGTGTTTGTCTGTGAGGGAGCGATTCAGAGAGAAATTGAATGAATGAGGAAAATATTGTTGGTTTTTTCTTCTCATTAACAAGTTAATTAAAAAGGCAAAGGCAGTTTTGGAGAGTTCAAACCAAACTTCAGTTGGAAGATCTTCCTCAGATTGACGTTTAGCAGTCTAAAAAGTGCACTGAGTGACCGGTTAAAGATGCTCCACAACATGAACATGTCATTTTGGGACCACAACTGTGAAACTTTCAAATGACCTGTACTTGCCTGTTTCCTGAGACAGGGGTAGTGTTTTCAAAAAAATTTCAAAGGTCCCCTGTCCATGTATTTTGTTTCTGTATACATTTTATTTATTGCCTGTTTTATTTGCCCTGGTTTTAGAAGCATCAGCTTTTATTTATTAACTAATTGATTGTATTGATGCATTGTTTTTTTTAATATAGTGTAATCATAAGCTATATTATCATCTCTTAAATTATGTATTAGTTTGTGTTTAAGTGTTAGAACTTGAATATTTTGTTTGACTTCTGCATCTTTTGTTAGTCGTCACTATGCATGGATGACGAAACTAGTTTCCCCTTTGCAGATTCATAGTTATGCATTCTTATCTAAGTGCCAGCTGCTGTGGTAGGTTGACAGCACGAGCCTCTGTTTGTGAAAAATTACTAATTGATTTTTTATGGTTCATTCTGAATGCTGCATTTTGTACATTTTTGAAAAGAAATGTCTCTAGATATTCTCACATTATTTGAACGCTGATGGCCACGTTCTCTAAAATCTTGAAACAGCGCATTTATTTCAGTCATGTAACATGATGCATTTTAATTTTCTACCTCAAAACTTGCAAGACCCCT
>NC_060150.1:13547035-13566478 GCF_021292245.1 Micropterus dolomieu | reverse complement strand
CCCCCCCCCCCCCCCCCCCCATGTTAAATTGATAAATATCTCAGTTTTAGCACAGTAGTCTCAAAAATCCGCAGTAGTCGTGTAAAGCTTCTTTTGTAGGATTGGACTCAGAGTTTCACACATTTGGATGATTGTTACAGCACAAAACACCCCACATCCATAATCACACACTTGGCATGCACAAGCTGTAATTTACTTATACTGAGCTCCCTCATTTGCATACAAAGATGTCTCTCTTGCATAGCAGCTCTAATGAAATTAGCATGTAGTGTAGAGGCCCTTGGAGAAGTTTTATTGCGCCGCAGCAACATGTTAATACTTAATGCATTCTGTCAACGAACTCCTTGATGGGTGTCTGTGGCACATCACTATGAACGTGAAAGGACTGAGTAATCACTGCTGTCTCTATTCTCCCTCAACCACTGTCTTTTTCTCTCTCTGTCATTTCCAAAATTGAGGTGCAGAGTCTTCTCTCCCTCAAAAAGTGTTTGCCTTCTGTGCTCCCTCCGAGTTTCTCATTCACCGCCACATCTCCATCCATCTCTGCAGGATTAAATTTTTCTCTCAAATTTAAACCTCATGCCGAGCTTTTTGACAAAATTGTATTCTTCTCTCCCTTCTCTGTTTCTAGTGTTGTCTAAACTCTGAATCGACTGCTCCTTTGCCCTCAGGAATACTGAGTCATACTTAAGTGAGCCCTACTCTAGTTATCAAGGACACACAGCCCCCATTATAAAAAGAGCTGAATTGCTTCTCTGTAAAACGCAAATTTGACTCCGAAAGGCCATGGCTTGCCCTTGGCTGATGTTAACATTATCCTGAAATGTAAACCTGATCTCCTCCAGTGTCAAGAGAGTCTTAATAGGTGACTGCTCTGTCTGTGTGTTTGTGTGTGTGCAAACCTCGAAGAGATAGTTGCCAGGGTTCTCGCGGATGTGTAACTTGAAGCGACTACTTGTCCTGTGGTTCGATTTTTAAATCTTTATCCTAAGCCTGAGCAATCAATCACAGATAAAATATACTGTAATTTTATGGTTCCACGATTAAAAATGTGTAATGTACTTTGGCAGTGGCTAAGTGGTCTCTATATCAAATGCCTCCATTTCACATGGCTAAATGAGCAGTGTGCACCCAATATGACTTCAGAATTACAATGCAGAAATAATGAAGCACACTGCAGAGAGGGCATTGCAGAGAAATATTTGGAGAAAGAGCTGAGAAGAGTCCATAAGAAAAATCCTGAATCCTGAATGAAAGTGGATCAGCATCTGTCATTTGGAAATTTTTAAGATGTAGTTTTGTTTAAATGAGATAATGTTAAAAAAATAATGTTATGTAATTGTTTTCTGAGGTAATAAAGTAATTACTGGATGTTTTTATGGAACATTTTGTAGTGGTAGAGGTATGCTAAAAAAAAAAAAAAGCTCATAAATTTAGCATGTTTACCTACTGTATATGAGAACTGCCAAATTATTTTGATAGCATGTAATGTTAAAATGTAATGGTAAACTATGTGTGTTTATTTTAGCAGTTCATGCAGGATTTTAATGCCAAAAACATTTTAAAGTGCTATTTAATTTGCTTGGAGGTTTGAATGGTGCTCTTTTAATTACTCTTTTAATTAATTTGAATTACTTTTAATCTGAATGCACCACTGTAGTTATGTTTGGCGGCATGGCTCTGTTATGGGATCTTCCTGACCGTCCATGTGCCTACGTGGAAAAGCCATGAGGTGGGGAGAGCACCTCCTTGCCCATCCATGTGCATACATGGAAAGCCCAAGTTTGGAGAGCAGCAGTAAAGAACCCCCTGGATCAGAACAGAGCAGGCATTAATACCGAATCACATGATTAATCAGATACGGCCTGAAAGGCGGAGCTTTGATGAGTTGCATTGTCTTTTGCCCATTTTCTGGGAATTTGGTCATAATTTGCCCAAAATTTGAATTGACTGGCTAATGAGAACAGTGAAGTTGGCATTAACAAATGTACTTCTGTGTTTTTTGGTATTTATTGTTGTTTTTTATTCATTGCCTCACTTGAATCTGCCTGTCTATAAGCCAAATTTCCCCTCAGGCATGTTAAAGCTCTACTTTTCTGTACTCTGCTCTTAACCTTATGCGTTTAGACTAAAAAATATCACTGTATAAAGGAGGCTGCATTGATGTGGGCGTGTTGCTTCAGGTACAGAGAAAATGAAATACGGTCCTCAAGTGCTGGCTTGACTAATAAATAGACCCGTGGGTTTAAAGTGTTATCAGACACTTAAACACTGCACAGCTCCGTAATACCATGAGACAGGATTTTACTGAAAAGATATTATAGCGACAGTCAGTGATCATGAGGTGTATGGTAGATTACGTTGCTCATGTTACAAAGCAATCTACCAGTAATGTGCTCTAGCTTTCATTCAAATTCACATTAAGATGTGTACAACCTTGCCTTTTTTGGTGCCATTTGTGTTGGGCTGCATGTTTTATAAAAATTCCTAATGTTGGTCAGAAAACCGAGAGAGTGTCATCATTCCTTTGACAGACTAACAAAGAAATCAAAAATTAAACCAGTAGCTGTGCAATTAGTGTCCACAAATGCATCAGCTCCTGGAAAAATAATCAACAACAAAGTGAAACAGCTATATGATAATGAACTGTGTTCTGGAAAAGGAGGTAAATAATTGTGATTAATAGCTGGGATCAAATTACAAAGTAATCAGGATGAGCATTTCTGACATAATCAGGCAGTCTGGCACACATTGTACGTCTTGTTATTGCCAGATCCTTCAACTGATTATAACCCTTGTTCATTGTTTTGATAATATTGTAGTAATGATAAGTAGGTTTCATTAGATTTTGACATAATGAGATGTCATCAAAGACGTGCCGTATACTGAGACAGAGGTGGACGTGGAGAGGAAACGAGAGGGAGGAGTGAAGACGGAGGGGGGGAAATGTGAAATGACACATTGACAGCTTTTCAGCAAGGCGCAATCAGTGCTGCACTTCATCATATTTAAATCCCCTGCAAGGTCTCTGCGGAGCTTTACCTGCAGCATTGTTTCTATTACGGACCCAATTATCTGCCTCGATCAATAGCAGCTCACAGCACCTAAATACACTCATTGTTGGTTTGTGATGGAATTAGCTGTTGTCTCAGGTTGCCTTTAATACCCCCTTAGGAGGACGTCAGTGTCCTCAAAAGTTTGGTTAGCGGTTGCTCTTTCCTTATTACCCCTTCAATGCACCCGGGAAGGTAAGCTAATACGCCAGATGGATGAAGGATAATGTGTTCTGTGGCCCATTAGAGGAGGAAAGAGGTTTGAATACCAGAACCTCTTTGGAATATTGCTCTTCATCTGACCTCCAGATTCACAGCTCAAATGAATCAAGATACCCTGTGGTGTTTCTAAAGTGATTAGTGATGGCTGGCACCCTATAACCTGTGAGTATCTCAAGCCGGAATTTCACGGGGAGACTGCATGCAATTTTATTCTCACTCTAAACCTTTCAGGCAAAATTGAAACTACACACAGAACACTTTTGAATGCACAATAACAAGTATAATCAGCTCATCTGAGGCAACAGAAACCTGCTTTGTTAATGTGAAAGCTAACACCAGCTAATGTCCACTTCAGAGTTGACTATACTGAATATTCACGGGTCCCTGTAGCTAAAACATGACCCAAGATTATTATTGGATGGATTATAACATTTTATTCAGACATACATGTCCCCTTTAGAATGAATTATCACCATACTTTTTTTATGACCAAATACCTGCAACACTGATGTTCCTCAGTTGTACCTTGTGTTTAGTGTTTGTGAAGCAGGGTGTGCAGCTATCCAAAGCACACACAGCTCATGTGTGTAACAGACTCTAAGCAATATCAAAACCATGTATGTTTCAGCATGTTGATGTGAGCCATGTTAATGTTCTTCTGCCATTATACATGCTGGTTTAATGTCTGAAGTCATGCCTGTCTTGTACAGTTTTAATGCGCGCAACACTCTTGTTTTCTGTTTTGCCTGCTGCCTGATGGCGGTCGGTAATTGTTTGTTGTGTGGAAAGTGCAAAAGTGAAAGTTGTATATAAAGTGATATTTAAGGGTGTTTTCAAAGTGGTTTAGTCAATCCAATCATACTTTGGTACAGTTTCTGTGCAGCCAGAACACAATCTGTAAAGTTTCTTCATTCATTCTTGCGCTGTTGGAAAACAGAGGATGTCCAATTGAAGTATGGATATGATGGACAAGAAAAGGCAGTAACGCACATTGGTTGTAATTGTAATTCACACATTAAAATGTTCACAAGGCGATGAACATGGACCCACTGTGAAACCAGCCTGAATGTGATCGCAACACAGTGAGAATCAATGGATTGATGGAGTGCAATTGTGTTTTTGGAGTTGACTTCTTTGGAGTGTCCATTTGCTTCCCCAGATGGTATTTGAGAGCTGCGAGCATGCACTGTAAATTGCTCTAGTGAACCCATTGACGAGATACTGGTCAGAAATGATTGCCATGATGGAAAATAAATGGGAAAATCACACCCAGTGGCAAATTGACAGAGTAGTTCTTCAAATATCAGAATCCAAAGACCTGTAGCCACAGTGGAGGTAATAGTCTGAGGGCATTTGGGAATAACCTCTAACAGGGTTACCGTCCCTTTTGTAGCACTGCTGTTTGTTTGGCTCTAGGATTATTCTACCACGGCAGGGAGGAGTTTAGCCTCTGTCATGCTGTGTTTCTCAGCTTCCGGTCTTTGCGTTACCTCAGACCCAGAGCCATCAAATCACCAAACATGACTGACAGGTGAAAGATAATGACGGCCATCATGGTGGAAGTAGCAGGGATGATTGGAGGGAGTAAGCGGCTGGGTCATGGCCAAGAAAAAAAGACACATGGACAAGAAGCTGTCTGGTTCCATCCATCGGAAACTCTCCAGGAAATTCTTGACTCAGTGACTCATTCTCTTGCTATTATTCACTCCTCCTCCTCTTTCTCATATTGCATCCATTCTTACACACTCCTTGACCCTCCTTGTGCCCCTTTATCATTAAATATATCCCTTTCTCCTGTTGTTGCACCTCTGTTTCACATCTTTAATAAGTTTATGCTGCTGCTATCAGGTTTCAGTGTGAGTAACTGTGTGAATGTGAACCAAAGGTGTTGAATGCTCACGTATACTCAGCTCATTTTGCCTGTATAAAGCAAGGGCAACAAAATCATGATTGGTTTCATTAAGCGGAGAAAGGTGGGACATCTGCTATCACACATTTCAGATTATATTTTCACAAACCACCCACTGAGGGTTGAAGTGAGCAGAGACTTGCAACTATGCGTCTTTTCTTGAGAAAGTGAAAGCAAGTGAGAGGTGGTAATGTTCTTAGTATCTTGTTTTTAAAAAAAAAATCTCACTTTGATGTTCTCTTGTCACGTAAACTCTTTGAGCAGTTACATATATGCAACATCCTTCAAAGACAAACATGGTTGATCACATGCTGTAGCTCTGAACTTCCAGCCTGCAAGAGGAGTGTGTAGTCTTTGTCCACTATGTGATGTGAGAGTGATGAAGTTTTGTTACTATAGTTACCTAAAGGAAACTAAAGAATGAAAATTCTTAGTGGAAAAAAATTTAGGAGTTGTGGATTTATGTAGATTTATGTATGCATCCTGGTAGGAAAGACAGATAGTTTTGTAGGGCATTTGCTCTACAGCAGTTATTTCTATCACTGCTAACAGTATATACTGTGTGCAACTATAATTGAATCGAATAGTTGATGAACAGACAATTAATTTTAAATGTTTAATTTTTCAAGCAAAATACAAAACATTCCCTCGTAAAATTTATTTTTATAAATTCAACAATTAGACATTTAATCTGCAAATGAATTAATAATTGAATTATTTTGGTGTTTTTAAAGGGTTAAAAACACCAAAATAATTCAAAGTTACACAGTAATACAAACCAACCGAGGCAGTGGTAGACCAGCAACTCCCTTATTCTGTAGGGTAAATTACTTTTACCCGTTTATCAATAGAGCAATATACCAACTGTTTCTGGTTTACCCCAAAGGGTCTTAATCTTTAAATAAAGGTCTATTTCTGTAGGGATCCTTTTCATAATGTTGTCAGACACTTGTAATAACAATCTGAGCCTGTCAAAGCACTTTAGTGGATGTACTTTGATGGGGCGCTATTGCCCACAAGGATTACGTTACAGCCCTGACTTGCTGCCGATTGTAGTGAACTCGCTCAATACTGGACCAATGTTAAATAATGTTGTCCTGATTAGTCACAGACACAAAAACATGAGTGTCTGACCATTAGACCATTAATTTTGTAAGTGCTCATTTAAAAGTTGGGGAGAATATAAGACCTTTCTCTTTTAGAGCTGGAACAGACATCGCTTATTGTACCTGTACATATTCACTGAATAAACTGGTCATTTATACTTTATGTATCACGGCTGTAGTTTCAAACTGGGTTTTTAAACTTTTTTATTCATTCTTGTTTAACTTTCTTCTTCACATCTGTTAGGCTCGTCCCTAACAAAACCCCACCCCCCCACTTCAAATCCACTTTTTCTCTTTCTCCATACATCATCTTCCATTTCCCTCAGCATCTGCCAAACAACACAACAAGGACATCAGAAGTGTATCGGCAATCATTATGCTTCCTGCCTTGCTTTATTTTACAAGTTTGCTAATTACCACTTGTGCCATAGCCCGTTTCCCCCTGGAGCCCTCTCTCTCTGCTACCTCTCTTCCTCTCCCCTCCATCGACCACGACTCAGGGAAAGTAAACTTTACGGAGTGCTTTTCTTTTTTTTTTCTCCACCCTGATGATTCCCAGTTGAGTGGTCTGATTGTGGGAGCTGTAGCAAATATGCTAATTTGTTCTTGACTAGTGGAGTAAAAATCATTAAGGAGCACCTCAACACCCAAGAGGAGGGGGGGGCAGGTATGGGAGGGGGCACAGCACACAAAGCTGATTCCACTGTGTGAAAGCTGCAGCTCTGGGAGTTCCAACAATAGTTTTACATCAAAGATAGCCTAGTATGTGTAAATTATATCACACTTTGCTAATAGCTCTTTGTATTGTGTTGAAAGTGCTGATCACTGAACTAATGATCACTTTCTTTCTCTCTTTCTGTTTCATGCCACCTCTCCCTTGTGGATTCTCAATAGGTAAGTCACTGTGCTTGTTATCTGCTTCAAGACACACACACACACACACACACACACACACACACACACAACCTTCTAGCCGTTTGTGTTAGCAGTAACCAAATGGCTGTCAGCGCTTTACAGCGTCCACGCACTAGACGCATTTGAGGAATCTGTCTTTCTTTAATGTTGCGGTAACTGATGGCTATGCAGCCGACTGTATGCCACATATGGGTTCCGCTATAAAGAATAGAAGCTGTTCACGTTCAAATATGACAGATGTGTGTTATTGTGTTATGAAGGTGTGGGGACATTTCGGATACACACAGAAAGCAACTCATCACTGACAGCTGTGTTGCTACAGTAGCTCTGACTTGGGAGGGTGTTTGATTGAAGCGCATGACATTTCCAGTGTGTGCGCGTGCTGTTGCAGTGTTCTCACTTGTAATGCATTTTTATCACCTTTTTGAAAGAAAAAACAAAACAATCAACAGCTTAAAAAAAACCCTGGTGATCCGAGGATGAAGGGAAGTAGAAAGTGGAATATGTTTAGGGGGATAAGGTGATGCATTTCCTCTCAAGAACTAGCTTGTTATCATTTTTGAGGCAGCACTTGCCGCTTTTATTAACACATGCTTTTTCTGCTACCATGAATTTGAACAAAGTATATAGGTGGTGAATGCACTGTTTACAGTCGTTGGTGTTACTTTTCAGGCAATCTGACTGTCACCTACTGTTTTTTTAGTTTTTTTAGTTTGTTACTCTTCATTAGCGATAGCATTCACAATTCCGGCTCAATTTGCATGCTGACTGAACGGCAAAAGGCAATTTTAGATGACTAGAAAAAAGACTGAAATTGTAGTCATTATTATTGGTAAAAGATTTCACATTACTCTTTATATTACTCTTGCATTACTTTCTAAAAGTCTTACCAGTCAAATACAAGTCCAAATCTATGTGGTTCAAAAAATTAATTTTAACCAGTTAAAGTGTGTTGGTTCAGTCATTCTCTCCATAGGTTTACAGCAATGTGGGGGTTTAATGACAGGAGTCGTCTACATACAATTACACACAAATGACAAGAGAGTTACATTTTAGCAGTGTGAAAAAGAATGCAAAACATCACTCACATCATCTGGTCAAGTCTGGTGGCTTGTCAAAAATGTCTTCAAGGGGGGTGACCTCTGTATTTCTAAAATCCTTCTTATAGCCTTGCTGTGATATTTTACTGTGATATTTTTTTATCACTGTATCATACAACATTTTCACAACATAAATTCAAAGTAATGAAGCAAAACCACCCTGTTTTCAGCTTTGTGTCAATGCGTTTTTCATATAGTCTAATTGTTTTTTAAATTGTTCATTGATTTTGGGAGTTTTCGCTCACCCTTAATGCAACAGTTTATTATTAGTTTACCTGAAAAGAGAGGTAGAACACTGGTATGTCCAGTTTCCTCTAAGAGAAATGGGTTGCTTAGGATTTTATTTGTCTTTTGTCACCAGAATTTCATGTATAAGTACAAAGTGAATTTGCAGGGCCACAGTTAAAGGAAATGGGATACTTGTTTCCACTGCAACCTCTCTTCCTCATTTAGCCACATATTATATCCATTTTCTTCCAATGATCTAATTAGTTTTCCTAAACTCTCTGTCAGTGATTTGTTGTCAACCCAATGCGCGGGCCCAAGAACGCTCAGCTTCCTTTTGCTGCACTCATGCAACACTGCCTCTGTTAATAGCAACAGTAATCACTTAGCCCACACCAGCGCTCATTTGGCAATATGGTTGGATGGGCCGCAAGCTGTTCCAGAGGTATTTGTTTGGCTCCTGACATCAGTGTTTTAGGGACACACAAGGAGACGACCAGAGAGGCGAAGGAAAAGCTGTTTGATGATTTAGAATGATAAAGATGATAGTTTCAGGGACTCCAAAATCTTTAAAAAAAAAAGATGACCTTATTCAGTGAAACCTTGAACCAGCTGAGAAACCACTTTTTACTCTTTTGGTATCAAAACATAATAGCTGCAGGACTTCCACTGAGGATAAAAGTGGTTTTAAAGTGACATTTGTAAGTTTATGGTAGACCGTCATTTAAACCCCTTTCCTCCCTCCATTTCGTTTGTACCATACCTCACTCAAACACAGCCAGTCTAATAGCGTACCAGCCCAGAATTTATTGTCGGTCTTGTAATTTCCTTCCCCAGGAGTTAGAGAGGTTACCTTTTATCCTCAAAGATCGCACATTACTGCACTAAGTGCCTTTTTTACTGCCACGCGCTATCATCCTAGCTTAAACTGGCTGCAGATATATTAAAAGCCTTTTTTTTAAGTATGCAGGGTCATTTGAGAAAGCGCCATAACTACAGCACTCTCCTCCCTCGCACTTCTGTCAGCGCTTTTTTATCCTTGTTTTCCTCTGAGCTTATATCATATCGGTGAGGATTTTGTCATGTCTTTATCGTGTGTTAGCGGATGCATAAAACTCAAGTGTTCTCTCATAAAGAGCTCTTGTTGTTCTATACCAATGTTAAAGTAGGTCGGGATGGACGAATGCAAGCCTGGCAGTCACTCCTCTTCCTGGTGGTTCTATCATCATGGAAATGTCTGTGGGGAAGGACTCAAGCTACAGTAGTGACTTTGTTGTTTTGAACATTTCTAGGTCAGTTTAATATTCCCAGCGTCATATCTAAATCATGTGGCAGCAGAGTGGCCTGGAGGTTTATGAAACAGTCCTGTGATCAATGAGAGATTATAAACCTGAGCCCCTGCATTTGGCCAATATGAGTTTAACAAGCGAAGCGTGTCTTGTTGGACTCCTCATTGTAAGCCTCGCATTCGGCTGACTCTTACCGAGCCTCAGCTGAATTCCTTAAAAGGTCAGCTGACAGTAAACAACTGAACATGTCGTACCTTTTAAAATGATGAAGGCCCCTTTGGGGAAATCATCATTTGTTTTTGTTTTTTAAATGCACATCAAGCTCTCCCTCCCAGTGTAAAAAGCACAACAGAGTAGTGGGGGACTAACAGCTGTAGGGGGAGACTGACTGACCACCACTCATTGTAGCATGGGCGACGACGTAGAGCTGGTAGTCAAAGCTAACCAGCCATGAGAAGCTCACACTCATAGTTTCTCCGCTGGAAAGACGGGGAGTCTGGGGGAGCTTTGACACCCACTACAAACACGTTTATGACACTTTTTGAGGGTCACTGTGTGGGTATATATACATGTGTATATATACATTAACTGTGACAAACACCAGGGCTATGGCTATGTCCTGCCCCCCAGCTAGGAGAGGCTCTCTTAGAGCTTAATATTATGGCATAGTTTAGATATTTATATTAGAGAAAGCACGAGTGAAAAGCTTAGATGAGAGAATTGACACTACTCCCATCTTAGTTAGTTAGCTTAGTGCAAAGACTGGAAACACAGGGGAACAGCTAGTCTGTTTCTGGCCAAACAGTAACAAAATCCCAAATGTTGTAATCTGACTCTGAGCAATAAAGCTAAATTCCCAAATGATGAACTTTGCCTTTAAGGTAATGATACACAGAGTAACTTTTAGAGAAATGGTGCTGGGCAATGTTACCGTCAATGGTAATGCGTAAAGATTACTACCGTAACCCCCTTCCACCACTACTCCGCCACCCGTCCCAGCCGCTGCTATCCATTCAAAACATAGTCAGACTTGCCACCAGCAACATTGCTCAAAAAGTTGCCCCCGTGTATCATCAGCTTTAGAAAGCCAAGCATGGGCAAAAAAACATAAAAAGTGAGGTCAGGAGTCTAATCTGAATCTCCTACTGAAGCTTTGCATTATCCATTATTTCAATGTAGGGGGAATGGAGTCATGAGGGTTTTGGATATTTGAGAACAGAGCAGACTTGGGATTAGACTATCAGCCTTTTTGAAGTTTGTGACATAGACAAGACATATTTTTCTTCCAGATAGAACAATTAGGAAGCTGCATCGAATTTGTTTTTTGTATTTCCCAAAATGTCTAACTTTTCATTTAACATGTGAGCCCTTATATCATGTATACATAGCCACAGCTTGCTGCAGTCTGAAATGTATTCAGTTAGCATGAGCGGCTAGCAATCTTTGAAAGCCATGTCATTCCTTTGAAACTACTCCAACAAGAATGTACTCAAAAAAGTCAAAGGTGTCTCGATGCCCTGCCTTTAAAATAAATGTACCTGAAGAGCTGGTCGAGGTTCCAAGATCACCTCTGGTATGCGGGAGGAAGCCAGTCACCATTTTCTGATCCCCAGGTATTGTATTGATTGAGCTCTCAGCTGGAGTGTCGTCCTCTCGCCGAGCTTTCTGCTTTTCTCGTCTTAGAGACACGGAAGGTCAATTGCAATGGGGCCTGACATTGTGAGTCCGACACATTTTAAAGGAAGAATGATATGAGGAATGTTTCTGTGGCAAACAAAGGAGATGGATCGAACGCGGCAATTTCTGACAGCTCCTCTCCCGAAATGTTAAAAGAAAGAAAATCAACTGGTGAAAAAGACAAGGATGATGGTGTAGAGATGGAGAGATGTGTGAGAGGTTGGAAAGGATATAATGAAGGGCAGATTTCACTGGGGAGGTGTTTGGAAATTGGCTGGCCCTTTGGGGTCTGTGACATTTCTTTGAAAGTGCTTTGGGCAGCAAATTCAAGCTCTGACTCACACTGTTGGCATGCTATTCATACGATACAGTATGTCTCAAAAGAATGACAAAATGACTGAATGAAGCCAGCTTCCTTTGGACTTAATTAAGACATAGAAATGTACTGTTTGACATTTGGTAGGTTTTAGAATACATCCAGGCTCTATCGAGAAATCTGATGTACAATTGTATCCGTTGGCTGGATGGCTCTCAGAAAGCTGCTGTCAAAAGCTGGTGTTAGTGTCATACGATACCAGTCACCTCTGTGGAAACCTTGGTATAACTGTCTTTTAAGTCGCAATGTTTTATTTTTATCTTGGAACTATGTGTTGTATTTTCTTTGTGTTTTAAAATGTTGTATGTTTTCTAATGGACCCTGGGTCTGACGATAAAATGTAACACACGAACAAACGAAGGAACAAATCTCCAGCATTTTCCCACATTGCTACATCGGATCCTGTGTAGTTTGATCTGTATGTGCATCTGCCCCTGAGAGGACTGAGCTGTCACTTTTTTGTCAGCTTTTGGGCCCCATGGCTGTGGGTGAGGGCTTCCTTCAGCAGCACTGTAGTTTGAATTGGTCATTTGTTATATTGACGATGCACTGAAGGCTTCCCATTGATTTCCCATCGATGTGTAGGTGAGTAGTAGATAAGCCAGCAGACGGGAGGAGATAAGCGGCTGTCATTTTCCCTGACAGCGACAGGCACCGCAAAGGACAACACAAAGTCAGATGTCTCTCAAAGTCACCCATTAAGCATAGAGTCCCCCTCCCCCCCAAAACAAAAGTGCTCAGGATCTTCATACCTAGTGCAAACTCTTGCCATTGAGCACTGCAAGGCTGCTATGCTGAATTAGCGATCGTCTCTGTCACATTAGAAGCCCTCTTTCTGACAGCCACGTATCAATCAGCTGATTCATTGTTATTAGATTAAACTCTGGGGGTGTCACGTCGTTAATGTGAAAAATGGATCGTTGGAGTGAGAGGATGGAAAATCTATTTCAACAAAGGGCCAAGAGTCAGAGGAAGAACGTCAAACGGTACTAATGGTAATGTTTGGAGTCTGAACTAAGGACATTAATATTGATTGATTGATGCCTTAATCTGTCTTCATACATAGATATTCAGGGTTTGGGACCCAAGTTTGGGAGCAAGAGGTACAAGATCAGTGGTAGGTTAGTGTACTGTGGTTCTATTAATTATTACATACAGAACTTATGAAAAATGATGCATTGTTCTAGGTAAACTACCCACCAGTATATAAATGAAACAAACAATGAAATGCCACTTACACATAATGCATCAGTAAAAATATTTTAAATAATATAATTTTTGAAAGTATAAGACCTACTGGGGCAATTGTTTTTGTTATTTAAGTAGACCTGTTTGTAGTTTTGATATTTAAAGTACATTTTGCTAACACAGTGATATTTTTACACACTTTTATTTAAAGGTGCAATGGAGAGTTGCAATGATTAGTTGATTAATCGATTAGTTATCAGCTATTAAATTAATTGCCCACTATTTTGATAATCGATTAATCACTTTAAATCCTTTTTTTTAAAGAAAAAAACTTCTAAAGTCTCTGATTTCAGCTTCTTGGCTTTGGGGAAACAATGATACTGAAAGAAAACTAACTGATTAATTGAGAAAATAATCAACAGATTTGTATCCTTGAAGTCTAACAAACATGTTGAAAACAGTTTCTTTTTCATAGCTGATTTGTTTTTGTAAAAATTTGCGTCTTCACTGCCTTTGTTGGCGCATTGCCTAATATGTTGGCGCGTTACTGCCAACCAACTGGCAATAAGTGGAAAAGTGTAAAATCAACGGAAGGCTGTGAATCGCTCACGTCACATGCATGTGTGTGCTTGTGTGTGCGCGAGTCACAAACAAAACTGGGATTCACTAGTAAAAAACCTGCAGTCAAACACTCCACGGGGTACCTTTTAAGTGACATTTTCAGTGCAGGACTTGTAGAGGAATATTTTTGTAATGCAGTGTTGCTATTTTTTATTTTAACGACAGCAAGGGAAGGGGAAGGACATATGTTGTTGTCTTAGTTTGTCTTTAAGACTGCACTTCTCCAGAGGTTTAACGTGGATACTTCTTTTGGCTGGAAGGATGTGCTGCCTTAAAGCCAAAAGTCAGGGAACAAAACTCTCTTGTGAACACCACAGATCACATGAAAGACTTGCTTTTATTGCAAAATGTGCACTGATACACATCTGCAGCTTTTTAGGAAGGTAAACACCCCTGCCTTGAGGTGGGGATATGTCATATACCTGCGTATACAGACCACCAAACCTTTGTTCCAGATAACACATAAGTGAAATAAAAGCAGAGCGATGACTATATAAGTATCCTAATGTTTTGTAGTCATAAGCAGTAGGCAGACATTGCCTATAAATAGTTGTCCCTAATATTTCTTCTTTTATACACACCACCAAAATCAGCTTAGTCTTAAATGACTAAAAAAGCTATTTTTGCTTGATGCATTATTTAAAGATTACCCAGATCAGCATATTTCTCTCTCAGCAATGCTAATTTTAGAAGAGGGAAAAAAACCAACAACATTTTGACTTGAGCGTGTGATTAGGTGTCCTTCAGTTCAGAGACTGAGAGCGTCAACCCTTATGTTTTTATATGTGCCAGTGACAGTGACTCTGAAAAGTCAGACAACTGCAGACACAGATGCGCTCACAAAGCTTACACAATCGCCTGTCAAACCAACGAGCCCGACACAGACAAAAACTTTAGTCTGAAGTGGGTTTTGGCAGCCTGAATCATAGCTGAAATATGGCCACAGGCTTCATATCCATACTGTATTGTTGCGCCAAATTTCACAATCCTGTAAATGGTCATTAAAATAGGTTGTGAATAATGCATAGGGGAACCTTGCCAGTTATTTGTTTCCTCTGTTGCTGCCTTCTCTGGAGCTAACTAAGGGCAAGGCATAACAAGACCAGTCAGACACTTTGTCGCGTCTCCTCCCAGCTTGCTTTGCTAGTCTCAAAGATCCATAGACAGACCACTTTTTTCTGACTGTGTTATGTTCTTCTAACTTTTTTCTGCCTATTTGTCCTCCCTCATTTGCTCCTGGGCTTAAAGACAGAGCCGGGATTCACTGGAAAATGAATGGAAGTTGATTAGCCCGTGTCTGTCACACTCTCCTGTGGCTTCTGTACCGCTTGTAGTGGGTGTCCATGTGTTTCATTTCCTCCACTGGAGAAGTGAGCAATGTTCGCCCACCCGGGCCCTGCGCAAGAGCAAAAGAAGTTTGAGTCAGAGGGTGGTGATTAAAGGAAAGGCAGGATGGGAGAGAGAAAACTCGGTGAGGGTTGGTGAAACAGGAAGAAGAGAAATGAGGTGACCTGAGGGAGCTGCAGTTTGGGAGTGTGCTGTGGCAGCAAAGCCTCTTTGCTCCTCAGTGGGCTCTTTTTTGGAATTTCTTTATTTTTTACTGTACTGTCCAAGTACCCAGTCCCTGAGGGGGACTTTGAAGGGAGTGATATGCCTCTTTTCTCCGGCTTTGTTCCAGCCGCACACGCTTTTGGTTGGAACCTCAAGGAAATTTGACAAGTGGGAGAGTCAGGCTTTGTCACCATGTTCATGCCATGTTGTAGAGGCATTTGCATTTCTGAATCAAAAAAATGTTTTTATCATATTTTCTTATACATCTTATTCATTCCTTTGTTCTCATGAGTGAAGCATCTGCCTCAAGTATTTGTTCTCCCTCTAATGTTTTGAGTATTATCTGTGGAAGCGAATTACGGTTATAACACTTGTGTGTCAGACACATCGTTACCTAATTATATATGGAGTTAGATGACAGCCGATAAATAAATAAATAAATAAATAAATAAATAAATAAATAAATAAGCAAATCTTAGTGTTGCAAATAGCAGAAAAGTGTTGCTCCGAAAGAATTTCAAGAAAAATAACATTTACACTTTGTCTACATGTTCACAGCAGAAGCAGCTCCTCAGCAACGTCAACAGCTGCCTGGCCACAATGAATCCTTTTTAGCCGCAGTGATGCTGTGTGTTCTCAGATCACTGAGCTCACAGCGCAATAACAAATAATGAAACCATTTCTTGAATTATATAAAAGACGCTTTGTGTCCCAATTTGAGTCCATTACACGGACTGTGTTAACAGCTGCACTAGTTGACATCGAAGCATTTCTGACAGCCGAATGAAAAATATGGCAGAAATACAGCTGGTGTAAAAGTGAGCAAGATACATAAATCAAACATTGAGCTATTTGAATACGTCACCCTGGAAATTATAATGGGCATTTTTCACTTTTTTATGATGTTTCAGAGACACATTGTCTCTCATTCTCTCTGTCCGGAGAAAGCTGGACTCACCAGTGTCGGGTCTTTTGCCTCTTTAGTCACTTCGGTCTCCTTTTTAGTATTAAGTAATCACAGACTGACCAGGGTGGTGAACATAACTGTGCAGCTCGTTGACACCATATTATATATCTTCAGGGTATTGAAGTGGAAATGGCTCACACAGTTGCCTCTCGCCACAAGCTGCCAACATGGAAATCTGCCTAGCGCAGCTTTAAATCCTTGTTTGATAGATAATAATTACAGACAGGATCCTCTGTATCACAGGGATACAGCACAGCAGTTGCTCAGTGTGGCTCGCAGCAAAATCAAGGACTCATACAGAGGCTACAAATGTACATAATGTATACCCGGATCTGCTTCCCAAACACACACTCAAACACCCCTCTTCCTGTTGGTTGCGAGGGAATGAGGGGCAGGTGTCCATGTGGTGGGACCACAGTAAACCAGTCGCACTCTTGGCAGCCTCTGGCAGGGTTATTGATGACTCTTGGTGGCAGCAGTGATGGGATCGGCTAGAGCTTCATTGCTGAACAGGAGGGACCTGCTGCTTCTGCGAGGGTTGAATCCCCTTATTGCATCCCACGGGGGGGAGAGATGTGCATTTAAAACTAGAGAAAATAAATCAACATGCGGTATATGCACACAATGAGCGAGATCCATCATCTGCATCCGCGCTTTGTTTTCGTGCATTGCGTTCACAGCATGGCTTGCTTTCTTCCTCCTGCTTTCTGTGCACACACACTCCTCACGCCACTTAAATAGCAAATGAAATCATGCACATGCACTCAGATAAGCAGCCCAAATTAGATGATACAACACACATGGGTTTTTATCCTCGAACTGTTCTTAAGCCGATGCTTCACTGTGTGCAACAAGCCGCATGCTCCACCTTACACTCTGTCTTTATGATTTCTTCAGCCCCGCTACATCATGCTAACTCCCCAACGGCGAGGGTCATTACTGCTGCAGCACTACAGTGATTTGTAGCACCGTCTCCGCCACCAGCTTTTACTGCGGTAATTGTGCAGCTTTAGACTTCAATTAGCATAGGTTTCCATATGTATGGAGGAGATCTCCATATATTATAACTATCGCAGGAAGAGGCCAGGGCACCAAGAGCTTAAGTGTATTATTAGCATGGCTGATGGAGGGTAGGGGACGGGGTTGCCAGAGATGGAAGCTGGTGAAAGATGCAGTTTTGATTCTGTTTCCTGTCAAATGAATCTTGGCCTCGGGTGACCTAATTAGGCCGGTAATAAATCAAAGCACCCCACAGGCTCTCGCATTCTGTTGGTGTGAGATATGTCAGTGACCCTCAGGGGAGGCCAGGGCAACCTTCATCACTCCCCTGAATCAAGGTTAGGGTGGAAAAATCAAGGACTGTGTGCAAACTCTACCAGCTTTTGGGCGGACAGTTATATGTTTAACTTAGTCAGATGGCAGTGTAAAAAATTATTTAGTTATTGAATGCAGAATGATTGAATGCTGACCTATATGGGACTATTTTGTCTTACAGTTCATTTTCATATTAGTTTTAGGGCCAGTGGTAGCTGCTGTGCAGTTTAGTTGTAATCTCTCAGTTCAGAGATCTGTTGTTTGTGACTCCTTTAGTGTGATAACCTGCACATAGTCTTCATTTAAGTTTGGCAGTTGGCTTGAAAGTTCTTTGCAATCAAGACAACTTGCGATATAAGCTGTCAGTGAATTTAAAGCTGCACTAATAAATATTTTTATATTAACAGTGGGTGTTGCTCGTAGTGATAAACCCGCAGTGAATCATCACCCAGAGTTCCTCACAGCTCTACGGAGCATACGGACATCTTTCAGTTCCGTGTTATAGTTTTACAGCCCCCGTTTTACTGTTTTGATTCAGTTTCATGCTCTCATCAACACCGTTGTTCCCACTATCATCAGCCATCCGTTTTTTTAGCAAAAAAAAGTCTAAATTCACTGTACACTCTCTGCCCAGCACCAAACACTAGACAGACAAAGTTTGCGATGCATGTGGTGGAGTGTTAAGCAGCTGAAGAGCCAGACATTTCCCTCATTTGTTGGAGACCAGAAACAGAGTAAATACTGAACGTACATTCACGATGTGATCAGACGTACGACTCCAAATGGATGCTAATATTGCTTGTATCTGGTGGATGTGCAAAAGGCAACTGTCATCATATCAACCTAAACGTAGATGTCCGTGTTGTGTTTAAACACTGACACCAAACTGTTTCCGCTGTCCCTACGTGGTCAAAAAATCTGTTGATGCAGGGTGAAATAAGATTTTTTCAAGCAGGACAACTTATGAACAAGAGCTGTTAATTACAGGATCACTTTCAATAATTTGAAGTTATGCTGTCACATTTTATTGCTCATTTTATAACATTATAGACGACAGAATACAAGATATTGATTATAAAGAAATTGATAAGAATTAACTCCATTACAGTAATATCATCAATTGGCAATTGAGGGGATTTAAAAATGTGAAAATATATGTGATCACACAAAAGTATGAGGTGCCATTATGTATCTTGTGTTTTGCAGTCAATATTCATCAGCTCAGGTTCTGTTAGATTTTGTTTGCATGTTCAATGTTATTTATACTTCCTATTGGTAATGTCATTGCATGCTCGTCATGAGATGAACTACAAAAGTACAAAGGATAGATACAGTATAGTTGAAATGATTTGTGTGTGGGCGGGGGGGGGGGGGTCCCTATAAGATACTATGTACTGATGACGTTGCAGTAGGTTTACTACTGTTGAAGTTGGTGAGCACACGTTTCCCAAAGAGACGACACATGGTTATGCATTCCACAACATTGCCTGGCTCTCAGAAGAGTCTGCATGCTCAGAGTGCTAAAGTAAAGATATGTCAACTTTATTTCAAAAACATTGCAGCACCAGTGGACTCATAGCAACCACCGGTGCATTCAGCATCTGTGTTATGCTTCTATGATACACTTGAGGTGACTATAAATCAACAGTTTTGACTGTTTTCCTACAGTTCCTTCCAAAAATTTTCTTCCCGTGCTTGTTAAGTTGCAAAAACTAGCAATGCAACCCATTAGTATCTTAAAAACAGAGCAGCTTTTGCACTTTTTTAAGCTACACAAGATGTACTCATGCAAGGGCTTATATGACAAACTAATGAAACCAGCGCAGCAGTACTCCCCAAGTCTAAGTCACTTATTGACTAAAGCCTCACCTGACCACAAACAAACGTGTGTGTGTGTGTGTGTGTGTGTGTGTGTGTGTGTGTGTGTGTG
>NC_060150.1:13503121-13546935 GCF_021292245.1 Micropterus dolomieu | reverse complement strand
GTCCCTATAAGATACTATGTACTGATGACGTTGCAGTAGGTTTACTACTGTTGAAGTTGGTGAGCACACGTTTCCCAAAGAGACGACACATGGTTATGCATTCCACAACATTGCCTGGCTCTCAGAAGAGTCTGCATGCTCAGAGTGCTAAAGTAAAGATATGTCAACTTTATTTCAAAAACATTGCAGCACCAGTGGACTCATAGCAACCACCGGTGCATTCAGCATCTGTGTTATGCTTCTATGATACACTTGAGGTGACTATAAATCAACAGTTTTGACTGTTTTCCTACAGTTCCTTCCAAAAATTTTCTTCCCGTGCTTGTTAAGTTGCAAAAACTAGCAATGCAACCCATTAGTATCTTAAAAACAGAGCAGCTTTTGCACTTTTTTAAGCTACACAAGATGTACTCATGCAAGGGCTTATATGACAAACTAATGAAACCAGCGCAGCAGTACTCCCCAAGTCTAAGTCACTTATTGACTAAAGCCTCACCTGACCACAAACAAACGTGTGTGTGTGTGTGTGTGTGTGTGTGTGTGTGTGTGTGTGTGTGCAGACACACACACACACACAAGAATACATTCCCCAATGTGACTGTGGATGTTGCATGGAAACTATACTGCTGAGAGGCTGATGGTGTGGATGACTGGGTGGGGGGCTGACAGGTGTGACAGCCCTCACGCACCGTGGGAAGAGAAGAAGGAGAAGGCGGCTAACAACCCTGATAGGCCAATACCTCAGTCTGGAGCCCTCTGGGAGATGTCCAGCTGCTGGTCTTATTGGTGGAAAGATGAAGCTGACAGGCCTTAGAGGATGGCGCTCGGTGGAATGCCTTGTCTTTCTCACTTAAGCTCTCTCTCCCTCAATCTTCCTTGTCTTTTTACTCGCCTAAAAGTATCCTGGTGCGTTCTTGAGCTGGTAAAGCAGCATTATCTGTCATGTAGATAATGGACTCAGAAGCTTAAGTAATTGCCACGTACAGTGTCATACACTGCCACTGTAATTCACTATGCTAAAGCTGTCTGTTTGATATGCAATGATTTACAGACTTGTAGATTTGGATTGTGTAGACTGTTGTTTTTTTTGGCTGGTGACATAAAACCAGGGCCGACAATTATCCAAGATCGGAGAAATATGCTTGAGAATGCTAAAACAAAACAACTTAAAGGGACACTCAAATTGTCAAATTGACAAATTAAGTTCAGTTTTATTTTAATGAGGAGTACTAATCAGCCTGTGAAAACAGATGCATAATGTCTTTTGTGGCTCTGGAGCGGGCTTTCCAATTACAAAAGAATCACCGTGGTGATGGTGGTATGTCAGCAGGGTTATCTGGCTTGGGCTTGAGACTTAAAATCTTGACAGAAAGCCTTCAATACAGATGGGGAGTGTAACATGAAAGAAGTGGGCATTAATCAGGGGTGTTTTAGGATCTTGACCCATTTTTAGGGTATAAAAGTCATAATATCTGGGCCTTTACTACTTTGATTTTGACCATTCTTTTTTATCTCTCTCTCCAGAGTTTCCCACCTGTGTGCAAGTGTAATTTTAGACTGTTGGAGAACCTCTTTTAAGAGGACCTCTCAAGTGATTGTGTGATTAGTCACATGTATGCTCAGTAAGGATTTCCCCTATTGCAAAGAATCCTCATTTTTCAGTTAGAAGTTTTTCCGAGAGATCCTGATCTCGTAATTATGAGATGACGTAATAATGAGATGAGAAAAGATCTCGAAATTACGAGATCCGGATCTCGTAATTACTAGATAACGGTAAAGTTGGAAATAGCCTATATTCACAGATTCGAGCTTCCAGGATGAATAACTGGTAGGCAAAACGTGTTTAAAACACAAACGACGCCTCGTTATTATCGTAGTTAAGTACACATCAAGCTACAAGTACATTTTCACATAAATGAGTCTTCCTGGGAGCAGCACAGATAACATTGGTCTCTATGTGCAGCAGGCTGTGAGATGAGTGCGCAGGGACTGTCTACAAAGTGCAACACCGAAAACACATTCTGCAGAGATATTCAATAACTTCACACTTATACAATGTAGTGCCCCCAAAATAACCTTACACATTAATGATATACTGCTGGTTATACTACAACACTTAGTTTGGGGGAGAAAAGACTTTTGCATACCTAATATTAGGTAGGCCTATTTAGTTATAGATCCCGGAAGCTCGAATCTGTGAATATATTTCCAACTTTACTGAACTCAGTAATAAATGGCACCTTTCCAGTTATCTCTAATTACGAGATCCAGATCTCGTAATAACGACATCCTGATCTCATAATTACGACATCCTGATCTCATAATAGGTTAGGACATCTTTTCTCATAATTATGAGATAAGGCTTCCAATTTTTTTTTCTTTGGTGAATGCAATGCGCTTCCATACCATTGTCATCCTTGTGTGACAGAACTTCTCACCAGTCACAAGCGCCTCCTGTTAAGGTCCTACTCACCAGTCAGAGTGGGCACAGGGCGTGTACAATTTACAACAAAAAACAAAACTAGACGTGAGATAATGGCGTCGCCGAACAGACACAGGCAGCGGCTGTGCTGCAGTTTTGTCCGGCGTCAACTCTCACTGAAATGTTGTCTGCAGCGGAGTGTTTAGCTGCCCTACTTTGTTGACGTGTTGTTAATTTGTCCTTTCTTGTGCTTCAACTACGAATAACAGCTCTCTGTGAACCCCTTTCATTCCGCTCTGTGCAGGCTACATTTCCCACACGGAGCATTTCAGAATAAGAGCCTGTCTGATTTTGCTGACTTGGTCAGATTTTGTTGATTTGTTCAGCTGTCCTTGATTTTTGTGCTTCTACTATGGTTAAGTCGGCTACATAGTTAAATTGTTGTTTTTTGTCTGTTTTATTGTTGATATATGATTAGGAATCTGCACAGGGTATTTTACTTTGAAAGTCGATCGGATGTGTTCTGTGTCTGACTTCCTGCCTGGTTGATCTGCTATGTGTTGCTTGACTCTGCTTCTGTCAAAAATAGACTTGCAGTGAATATTGAACTTTAGCTAAACTTAAAAAAAACAAAAAACAAAGAAACAAGTCGAATCGCAATATCTGGCAGAACAATCACAAATAGCTAACATCCCAACAACTAGAAAGTAAGCTGAATGTCTGTGGGCAAGTCATTAAACGTTACCTGACACACACATCATGGCTGAAGAAATGTATACATAGAGATTGTGAACAAAATTGACGAATCTTTGTAGCTGTTGTTTATATTTAATAATGCAGGGAAGAAACTTGTGAAACATCCAATGAAAGGTGGGTTTTGAGATAACAGTTTACAAAACCATGAATGAGTTGTTTACACTTAAATTTCCTTCTTAGCATTTTGAAAAATATTGGCCGAGATTGTATAGAAAGCACGAGGCTAATATGATGTGGCTAATGTACTAACCGTACACATTTTTCTTCCTATAGAAGCTCTCCCCGTGCTTAGATTAAAATTATATTTGTCACCTAAATTTCAGGCTTCCACTAGAAATGAATTGCTCTATAATGGGTGTAAATGCTACTCCCACTTTACAGACTGTCACACACAGACACCCACATACACCAGTCTGACATACGCTCGTGTTTGCCATTTAACCTCTGGTTACAAGCGCAAGCATCTGACTCTGAATGAAGAACAAGAGTAGCTGTAACAATATGTGACCATGAAGTGTCTGAGTGTGTGTCTGCTAATGTCACCACCTCGACAACGCTTTTTTCTGACAATGAATATATGTACTCAAGTGATGCCTTTTTTTTTTTTTTAAAGGTTTGAATAATTCAGAGGAAATGTGAGGAGGAAATGTATTCCAAAGTTGCAAATCTGTTATCTTGGCATAAGCATGTGTGCATTTTCATACCCTATCTCAATAGAAGTAGACGTCAAGTGACACTGCACTTCATTCTTCCTCGTGATCACCCGAAGCGGCTTGTTTTTCCACAAACAATCATGTTTCCATAAGACAAAGGCCCAAGGTCACAAGCTGGAAGTGGGGCGCCGCGCCCTTCACTACCCTTCATCAGGCTCAGAAACACTGTGCGAGTCACTGCTTAGCTTACCATGCAGTGGGAGAAGGGTGAGAGATGAGAGGCAGACAAAGGAAGTACTTGGAAACTGTAAGGAAATGAGAGGGAGGGAAGCATTTGCACAGGAACACCAGAAACACATTATGCCCTCGCCTTTTGTGAGCAGTATCAAAATATTTTCACGCTGCAGGATTAATTTTTTTTAATACATCAATATTTGACTGCAAAAAGATTTTTTTTTCACAACATGAAATGGCGATGAAAGATTGATGGGGACCCGATGAATCCTTCACTGCATGTTTTAGCAGCTTCTTTTGCAGCAGAAGTGTCTCTTTTGGGGCCCTATGGGAGGGGGAAGTTTAATGCTACTGGTAAATATTAAACTTGGCTTACAGTGAGTTTGCGCCTACAAAAAGTAAAATTAGACTCCTCAAGATATATTTGTCAAGATGTGAACCCCAATGCCTTTAGACGCCGCTCCCCTACAGGGAGTGTAAACAAGTGACATCATCTCCCTCCTGTTGCTAAGCCCCTCCCCTGTGGCTTTGAGTGACAGCTCCTGGCAGCAGGGCCCCCGGGCAGTGAGTCTTAAACACAGTGCTCAGAGCCACAGAGTCCCAGAGCCCAGGGCTATGCCAGCTGCTGCGCTGATACCCCTCTGTGGGGTGCCAGCACCATTGCTGAGATGGTGTCGCCTGTGTGTATGTTTATGCTTGCATTTGTCCTCTGTCTGCGTGTATGAGGTTGTTGTGTGTGGGTGTGGGTGTATTTGAGCAAAGGATCAGAGACAGCGCGACCAAGGCAGTTCGGGATATTTACTTTTAATTATTTTGTTTTTTTTTACCCCCTTTCTCAGCAATGAATGAGGGTTTCCATTAATTATACACAGGAAATGGGCTGTGGGTTTTCACAGGCACTGAGATATGCCTTTTGTACGTCCCCACATTTTCGTTGTATTGACTTTGAGCAGATAAACGAGGTATGTTTAGTTCGTATTCAGCAGCTGTCAATGGATCGTGTTTAATGTCTGCTATTACGAATGATTAGCTTTGGATTAGCTGCAGCTTTTGTGTCGTCTGCCCGCTTTGTTTTCCCTGTCCCTTTCAAATCCAAGTCATTTGGAGAAGTGGCTCTTTAGAATTGTGTCCCGATCAAAAGCAGAGGCGAAAAAAAACAACCTGCGGGGCTGGACAATTGTCACGGCGCTGTTTTTGATGGTGAGTCTTGACATTGATGGTTAGACATGTTGGCAAACACTTTTATCAGAGCTGAATGTTTGGGATAAAGCAGGCAGTTGATATGGTCATTGTGTGTTTGTCAACATGTGGATAATGATAGTCCACTCGTGGGACAGTGGGGTAGTGTTGTAGTATTGTGCATTTTTTAATTACAGAGAAAATCAATACAAATTCACATAAGGAAGAAAATAGCTGTTCTCCATAGGCTGCGTAGATGCACTTCTGGCCAATCAGTGAAATCAAATCAGATGCTTTTTCTTTTTCTTTCATAGTTTGTGCACGTACACAAGCCTCGTAACTTGCCCCATTAAGTCACACAATTAACAATAAATGGTTAATGAAATGGCTACTGCAAGTATTGCAATGCATATAAATCAGCTTGTTATTGATGGAGAAAATGGAGAAGTTTAGACCAAAGACAGTAATTACACTTTTAAACTGATGCCGATGTTAAGACAAGACACGTTTGTATGTTTGGTGACATAGTTCCACATTAAAGCACAATTGGCCTACGATCACCTTAACAGTTTATCAATGAATGAAAGGGCTAATGTCTCAGCAGGATTTAGAAAAAACATGTCCATGCTTTTATCTTTAGTAGGCTCCTCTACTGTAATGCTGTCTTTAGAGGTCTCTAAAAAGTCAAACCAAGATCAGACAGCTGTAGCTGAATCAGAACACCCCTTAGACTTAGACCAAGAAAGTGTAACACATCAGCCTAGCACTCTCATATTTCTACTGGCTTCCTGTGTGTCCAAGAACTGATTTTACAGTACTACTATTGGTTTATAAAGTACTGAATGGTTTAGGGCCAATATTGCTTACTGCCCCCAAGGTCAAAACTAAACATGGACGAGCAGTATCCGGTTTTAATAAACCACATATGTGGAGCAAACTGAAAACCCAGAACTCTACTCCAACTCTCAGTTCTTTTAAGTAAAGTACGTGAACTGATGTAGCAGATATTTTCAAATTTTTGAAAGCTTTAAGCACATATGCAGTAGTTGTCCCCAAGAACAAATGAACTTTCCTGTGTGCCACTACCCTTTTTGTTGGAATATCATATGCTGTGCTACACCAAAACTGTGCTCTAAAATCTTTAGCCATGTTAGCAGATGGAAATGTTGGTCAGTCAGTGAGTCTACAGTTTTGGTTTCACACTGATATTCTTCAGTTTGCCCAATACTTTGGTTTATGATGAAATACTTGTAAATATTGTATTCCCATCATCCTCAGATCTACTGCAAATTAGCAAATGTTAGCATGCTAAAACTCTACATTATACCTGTATTACATCAGAATGTTAGAATTGTCATTGTGTCCATGTTAGCATGCTGAAATTTGTAAATTATTAATTGTATACCTACCTCATGCTTGTTTGTGTAAGTAGTGTATGTTTTGTAACTGTAGCCTAACTGTAATTTTAGTTTATGTAAACTGTTGCTACTGCAACACTACAATTTCCCTTTAGGGGTGAAACTAGGAAACTATCTATTGAGCACTGCTTTACAACAGTACAGTCTGCTAGCGTAACTGGAATTTTTTTTATCTTGTTGTTTCTCTTTTTTATGTGTATTTATATATCACATAGTATTTCCAATTTTTCCTTAATGCCCTTTTATGGCTTGAATAAAGTCTCCTGACACATCTCCTTCATAGAAATTCCAGCTTTTGGAGTCAGCTAAAGCCTGTTTTTCTCATGCGATATGCACCCTGCTGAGATATCACTGAATGCGGTGTCAGAATATGTTGTGGCTCTCCTTTGTGATTCAATGTAGACTTGTGGCGCGGTGGTGCAGTGGTTAGCACTGTGTGGAGTTTGCATGTTCTCCCTGTGTCCACGTGGGTTCGGGTGCTCCGGCTTCCTCCCACCATCCAAAGACATGCAGGCTAGGTGAATTGGTGTCTCTAAATTGCCCTTAGGTGTGAGTGTGAGTGGTTGTCTGTCTATGTGTGGCCCTGCGATGGACTGGCGACCTGTCCAGGGTGTACCCCGCCTTTCGCCCAATGTCAGCTGGGATAGGCTCCAGCCCCCCTCGCGGGTGCTCCAGCCCCTGTACACAGGATAAGCGGTTGATAATGGATGGATGGATTATTTATATGGCATTAATACTGTGGAGTGAAAATTCTAATCTCTGTGAAAATGCTGAAAATATATCATCTGTGATGCTCCACAAGGTAATTTGACAGTGTCAGACTTTTTGCCTGACAGGAAGACAAGATCCACACCCCTTTGCTCTAAATACATTCAGTGTGAATGTTCTCCATGTAGTCTATGAGGGCTTGAGTGTGCTTTAGTTTGTTTTCTTTTAAGTTTTTGCATCTGTTCATTTTTCTAAGGATTGTTGGATACAAAACAGCTAAAGGCATGAATCCATAGATCTCTGTAGCTACATGCCATTTGGAAGAAGAAATACCCTTAGGTGTACTTTGATACGTTGTTCTCTATTGTAGGAGAGATTAGAATCTATTATTGTGAGAAAGTGTAGTAATTGATACAGCAGGGCTTGTTAGATAAACAATAAGTTGACTTGCTCTCGGCTTGTAGCGAGAGATGGGCAATTTAACTTGAGATATAAATCAAAGTAAAGTAATTGCAAATTTCATCACCTGTAATGAAGCGGAGGATGATGTGGTAAATTGCACCCAGAAGAGGCTGTTTTATTTCCAAGTGTTCATAAAGGATTCTTCTTTTGCGTCGTGTATTTTTTTTAAAAGTCTTGCAATAGATAACTGCAGTTTATTTTGTAATAAATTTCGTTTCCTGAGTGAGTGAATGAAAACTGCTATAAAAGTCATCTGTGCCATTGGTTTGTCTTCTGATTTTTCATATTCCCATCCCAACTCCAAAAGTTTTGCAATATCTTTATCTTTATTCTGTAAAGTACCTTGAAAATACAGACTTAGATGCTGTGACTTTTATTTAAAGAAAGTCAAGCCGTGGCCTGTCAAGTGTTGGCTGCGTCTGTCGCTTTAGTTCAGCTGTGGTTCCATCCCCCTGTTGTGTGGAGTCAACAGCCGAGGCGCTATCATTGCAGGTAATCATCTCCACACTCTGTTGCATTCTGAGAGACGAGCCAAACACCTTTTCCGACTTGCGTTAAGGCCACTCGACTGACCGACATGTGGCGATGTAAACCACCCCCCCCCCCCGTGTCGCTAAAGGACGCCAATGCACTCAGTGGGGGGATCCAATTACCTGAGCCGCGATTGGAAGTGAGGGGAAAAGCCGGCAGTGGTTAGCACACACATCAGTACGCAGGAGACAGACAGACGCTTGCCTTTTCCCAGCTGACTCTCCTACCCATACACATATACACACTTACATGCAGAGCTCAAGCTTATTTATGCACTTGCTCAGTGAACCTTAAAGTTCTTGCTGGTACTCGGTGCGTGGATCTGTGTGTGTGTGTGTGTGTGTGTGTGTGTGTGTGTAGCTTGCTGGGAGTTTGTCTCTTATATTTGACTGTCGCAATTCATGTGTAGCTCTGAAGAAGACAACATTGCTAAAAGAATAAGCTGCACTCTTGCTAGATTATGCATAACTGGAACCCATTTTCCTTATGCTCTCTTATCAGGCCCACAAATGTTGGTTTACAAGGCAGGAAACATTTGAAAATATCGCTTTGCTTTGTGTTCAATTAGCATGTTTCCTTTCATCTGATCTGACAGCTCTTGCTCTGAATAAGGCTTCTTAGCTTTCCTTCCTTCAGAACTCGGTAGTCTGTCATAAAGCAGAGGCCATTCCTCTGCTCGACTGCTATTTTGCTGTTTGTCACTGAAAATGATGTGCTGGAGTGATGAGAAGAAGACTTAATGTGATGGCTCAAAAAATGTTTTACCGTGGCTACTCTCTCATCTGTTTGCTCGGGGAAATGAGAAAGCACCAGTACACTCTGAATAGTTCAGATAGAGGGATGTAAGGAGTAAGGAATGTGTTTTAATATTGGAAGTGAACGTGAATCATGTCTCACAATGTTTTATTCTGGCGCGGGGGAAAAAATGTTCCAATGCATAATGTAAGTGTAATAAATTCTCAACTAAAAGGCAGTATTCAGTAAAGGCAGACTATAATGACTCACATGCTAATTCAACATACTGTAATATACATTTCCACAACAGTAATTCAACCAGAGAGTCACATCACAGTCAATCTGCTGCTCTGAGATTCTCTTTTTTTTTCCTTCAGAAATATAGTTTGCATTCACCAATTATTTCACTATTCACAGCACTATTAAGTTACCATCAATGGCGATATTTCAAATCAAAAGCCTAGCACGAAAAATTATATGATTAATGATGAGTAGAGGAGTAAGTCAACTTTTTCATTAATTCTGTGTAACTCAACTTCAGTTGTCTAGTTTTAACTTTCTGAACTTAAAATCACGAGTTCAGTCTTGTTTCTCAAATTGATAAGTTCACTAAATGTACCTAGACAGTGTAAGTCTATTCGCATATAGAAGATATATAGGAATGTTACATGATAGGGTTTTTAATGTGTCTTTTTATACATCTATCAAAGGTGAGTCACATTTTGTAGCCCATGATGGACGATGCTGTACAGTCGTAGTGACATAATTAATGTAAGAGAAAAGCATGTGAAGTCCTATCGAGCCCCTGAAGTCCCACAACATTATATTTTTTATCCTGTGCGCACAAGATAAATAACTTGATCCCACAAGATAATGACTTGTGCACGTAAGATCATAATTATCTTGTGCGTAAAAACTATTAATATTTTAAATGTGCCAGTTGTACCGAAAAATGGACTGATATGAGTTATACTCCTGGCAAATACACTGGTCAAAAAAATAAAGGGAACACTTAAACAACACAATGTAACTCCAAGTCAATCAGACACCTGTGAAATCAAACTGTCCACTTAGGAAGCAACACTGATTGACAATCAATTTCACATGCTATTGTGCAAATGGAATACACAACAGGTGGAAATTATAGGCAATTAGCAAGACACCCCCAATAAAGGATTGTTTCTACAGATGGTGACCACAGACCACTTCTCAGTTCCTATGCTTCCTGGCTGATGCTTTAGTCCAGGTCTGGGAGGAGATCCCTCAGGAGACCATCCGCCACCTCATCAGAAACATGCCCAGGTATTGTAGGGAGGTCATACAGGCACGTGGAGGCCACACACACTACTGAGCCTCATTTTGACTTGTTTTAAGGACATTACATCAAAGTTGGATCGGCCTGTAGTGTGGTTTTCTACTTTGATTTTGAGTGTGACTCCAAATCCAGACCTCCATGGGTTGATAAATTTGATTTCCATTGATAATTTTTGTGTGATTTTGTTGTCAGCACATTCAACTATGTAAAGAAAGGAGTATTTAATGAGATTGTTTCATTCATTCAGATCTAGGATGTTATTTTAGTGTTCCCTTTATTTTTTTGAGCAGTGTATAGAAGTGAAAATTCCAGGTTCTAACAATGTAAAATTATATATAGCATGTAAGTACATCTACCTCGGAGTAACAAAAGTTGGAAAAACTCAAAGACAAAACTCAGTTTACATTAGAGTAGAAAACTTTATTAATCCCCATTGGGGAAACACTTGCCACCAGCTCACATCACACAACATACAATATAAATAGAAAGGACAGCCAGTGTATACACACAGGACAAAAAAATAAAAAACAATGCACCCATTGAAAGCCTTCAGAATCCTTATTAGAGCTGACAGGTTGCTACAAATATGAACAATGAATGTGGTCCCTCATAGTGATAAACCCAAAGGGAATATCACCAGAATCTGTAGCTCCCTTTGGCCTTGTGGAGTTTTATAGCGAGTTTCAGCTCATTGATTAGCTGTCTGACCCACAACTTTACTGTTCTGATTCACTCTCACCGCTCTCATTGCTTCGATGTCTCTAAGAGAAAACACAGTGGGGCATTTAGCAGCTAAAGAGAGAGTAATTTCCCCCAGAAGTTGGTAGAGACCAAATGCAGAGCTAAAAGGAGAGTAAATATTGGACTTAACATTCATCACGTGGCCAGCAAAACGACACCAAATGAATGTTGCTCCGTAACTGCTGGTTGTGCAAAAAATCAACTTAAAAGGTGATATTTTAAAATGCTGTGCTTAAATATGTTTCCGCTGCCTTCAAGTTTAAATTGACAACAACAAAAAAAAACCAGTTTATGCAGGTTTAAGGAATTAAGTTCAGGGTTTGGTTTGTTGTTTTCTTACCGTTTTAATTTTACAGTGTACAATACCATAATATATGCTTATAAAACAGCTGAAACAAGCAATAAAGGCCTTTCTCTTAGTTAGGATTGTTTAAAATAAAGGCTTTGAGGCTCTCTGCAGTTGAGGTAATTGAAAGCCTGGCCATCATGTGAGAATTTACAATAGTTAAATTCTTGGGCAATAGCCAGCTAGTTGTCAAGTGTTTATTATTCTAGGAAGTAAGTACCTCATATATTTGTATGTTTGTACACTTTGTTCTAATTGTGATGCACCACACTTGTAATCACATTAAGTGCTCACAGATTACTTCTTTCTGTTCACTGGACAAACATTGGAGTATGGCCACTGTGAAGTCCATTTCTGTCAATTGTGGTGTGTTTGCCCGTGAGGGTGAAGGAGGGTGCACTGGGGTTATGTATCCTCTCCTCCCTCTGGGACAGTCATCAGTGGCCCCTGTCCCCACCAGCCCAATTAGGATAGCAATTCAAGAGGGCTTGTGCGGGCCATCATACCGTCATTTACTGAGCTGCCCTGTTTGTGGTAACACAGGTTAAATCATTCACACACACGCTCACGCAATCAGCTAAAGACAGAGGAACTCACACACAGCCTCTTTGACCTCCTGGTGATTATGTAGATTGTGTGTGTGTGTGTGTGCGCGCAGGCACTGGTTCCCCTCCATTTCACTAATTGCTGAGAATTGTAGATAAGACTGTAATTACAACTCTTGTCTAAGAAAGGAGCTCGTGGTGTCAGTCTTCGTCTCTGTTGCTGTATTTTGCTGCTGATGGCTCTCTCTTCAAACCTCCACCATCATATAGAAGCCACCATCCGGCCTATTTTTCACTAATACATGAGAATTACCATCCTTTTAAAGAAATGTCTTTTCTTTTCCTCCTTCAATTCCTCTCATTCAGACGTTGCAATGAAATGAGACATTAAACCTGTCAGGATCATTGTGAGAACGTAGAGAACATCCTCTCTCACAGCTATAAATGCATTATATAAGGGTTAGGCAAAGAAAATGATTGGTTAGCTTTTTGTGACAAGCCTAGGTTGACAGCTGAGGTTATGTTTAAATGTTGTTCAAAATTATTCAAAAGCTTATTTGGAGTTTCTTATTAAGCAACCTTGTGTAACTGTTAGTAAGTCTTAGCATTTAATAAAATGGATAACCATGGCAACGCCATTTGACATTGACAGGCTACGCTTTCTCTGACAATTGTGTGAATGTGTGAGTTCACTATTCTACACAATTATAGTAAAAACAGCTCTTTTTGGCTTTATTAAACCATGCCATTTTTATGAAGTGGATACTCTGCAATAGATGAGTATGTACATGCACAGTAGTATCCCAGTGTTGAGTCTTATCCGGATCTGGATCATATTGGGGTTATGGTGATTGCATAGAACATGAGAAACCCTGTTATTGATATCTCTGTTCACACAGCCAGAGCAGTACTCAGGAATGCGATCATGTGGCTTAAATCCTCAACATCTCAGTCATTTATTTGTAATGCTGGCTCTGCTGCATTCACCACTCAGCTGTATTAAGTTTCTCCATCTGATCACTGGTGATGGGAAAACAAAACAAGACTTGCGTCTCCTACTACCTGTACCTGTGCACATGGCAGACACTGATCAGAAACCTGGATAAGGCACTTACATGCTACTGTATCTTGTTTTCTATCAGAGTACTGCAGCTAGCGTATCCAGGTTTCTCAAAACCGGAATACAATGTTTACAGGCACAATATGATATATAATATGATCTAATATATCTAGTAAGATTGTGGGTCAAAACCAACACAGTGTGACACTGGCTTTTGAGCTTTGAGTGGTGAATATGAGTTCTTACCATCAGGAAACATGATTCTACAATCTCACAGGAAATTAATTGAAATATTACTATTGTTGTTAGGTATTTTCTTCAGTCTAAGTTTGAAACTCTTGCTTACTCATTATTTACTGTCAATGTTGGAAGTGTCTTCTTTTTGTATGCTGTTGTTGCAAGGTGTTTCTCTTAAATGTAAATTGGCCAAAATGAGCCTAAAACCGACAAGTGCAAGCCTTTCGAATTTTATAAGACTGTAGGAGCTGTCCTTGGTGCTGAACCCCCAGCTCTAATACAAGGCGCACTCTTAGTGTTGTCACTTGGTGATGAAGGCCCCATTCTCGCTACCAGCCATGCACAGACACACTTCATATAACCCAAGAAGTGATTCCTTTACCCCATGTCTTACTTACATCAGAGTATTACTCTATCTATTATCTATGCACTTGTAGAAGCAGCAGCTGGTAGCTCATTCAGACTTCGCTACACTTTGTTTTTTATCAGTTTTTTTCTCGCTTTATTGCCAAAACATGTGCTACCTCTGACATAAGTACAGTCATTGGAAGATGAAGACGGGGGTTTTGGATTAAAGAGCAGCAGACCACGATCCACCCGGCCCAAACAACCGGACTAGGCACCACAGCGGTTGCAGTGATCACTCAGAGGAGAGGAAAGAGAGCCAGGAGAGGAGCCATGCTGGCTCAGCTTGGACTTAATTTGGCTCCTAAAGAGCCGGTCTGGACAAAATGGGACTCCTATTGACCAGACAACGGAATTCATAGACTGTCATGCCCACATCGTTACAGAGACCTGCCCCATCAACATCGGTAGGTGGTCCATGTTCTGAGGTGTCAGAGCATATAATAATATATGCATATAAATAACTGTATTGTTTTATTGTATTTTATATGTTACCATATTTATCACACACTTCATTATACACACACTTGTGTGTGTAGCATGAAGGAACTACAGATTTCATTTCGTTATGCAGCCTTGTGCTGTGTAATGTAGTGGGTCAACCAGCCTCAAGGAGGAGGTGAGATCAGATTCTGCCAAAAGGGTTTTTTTCCTCCCCTGGAGTTGGCCTTTGACATGTAAAACTAAAGACATCGCCTGGTGTGTCGGTAAGGGCCTGCATAGACTCAATCAGACATGCATCGCTTAAGGATTGTGTATTCAAGAACTATCCAAAACACTCTCACCGTAAAGGTGTCACTGAAGACACTCTGCAGGACAGCAAAAGGGCATTTGCATCCCTTCCCAACCACAAATTACCATTTAACATCAAAAGTAACATGCAGCCTGTCTCACCCTGATTCCTTTTCCACAGAATGATTGGAGCCATAAAGCACCACTATCTTCTTTCTCTAGCTGATGTGAACGCGATAAGCCACAGGAATGTGAAAGGAGGGACACTAACAAGTCGTGCTTTTGTGAGCTAAAAGAATGTTTCATTATAAACTGTGTTTTGTTCTGTTTAAATAATAGTCCTTGTTAAGTTAGTAGTGGCGTTTGCCTCTTAGTTTAGTAGTAATTACCCTGTTGTTATCCTTTAGTGATGTTAGACTAGAGAATCATAAAAAAGTAATCTTGAAGAGTTCCCAAATTTCCTTTTGTTTTTTTCTCTCTATTAATCACTGTCGGTTTAGTTTAACTAATGCTTTAGCTAAATGTTTCCGTATATAATTTCCTATTAAAACATGCATCCGCACGTCCCTCTTATGTATAATCCGCTTCCCAGTTCCCAGTTTGAGCAGTAAGTTTAATATCCTTTCATAGAACCAGAGCTCCACCAAGAGGACAGAAAAGGTATAACACACAAGTGCTTAGAATGCTTCTTGAAACGAGGAGAAGTGTTGAATATCTCTCAAATTGTCACTATATAACGGATTCTTTGCTGCAATGCTTACATATATTTTGCCTCCTGAGTTAAAACATGTAACACAGCTTAACTACATAATTCCAGTGTAAAATTCACTGGAATTATGTAGTTAAGCTGTGTTACGCCTGCTATTAAGTATTATAACAATTAAGAAACAATTAACCCTCTAGTGTTTGACCTTGTTTTGCTTGCCTTTATCTAAATGTTTAGAATTAAGTTTTTCAGATATTGTGGCGAAAAGATCAATTAATAAACATGCAAATATACTTTCGTCTGTTTAATGTTAAAACTTCGAGACCCATAGCTTACTCCCCCAGTGAAACCCCACTACCAAAATGACATCACGACGTCCCAAAAAGAGAATAGATAAAAGACCCGGTCGTCCTTTGTCTCGCTGTCTTGTACTCCCTTGTAATTACGCTCTCTTAAATTTCCTGTAGCTTTCTTGAAATTCCGATCTTTTTCCCCGTACTTTCAACTTCCTTCAGACGACCTGAGAAAGCTTTGTGTTCCTGAATCCCCTTTTCTTTAGCAGGAGATTTGATTTTGACTATTTTGTTTGGAGCTGCCTCGGAAGAAACATTCCCCAGACTTTGTTAAAACTCGGCAACGTCAACTAGCCTATATTCCCTGGGCCTCACAAACCTACAGTGAATGTATGTGTCTTATTTGATTTTGTTGTTTCAAGTTACCCGACCATTTTACACAACTTTTGACTCAGTAACCCAGAAAGTTCTTTCAATCTTCATCTCGGGTTGAACTAAGCCGCTGCTCCAACGACAGAGTTGGAGGGTGTTCCACTGAGCTGTAGCGACACCAACCGAACTCAGAGCGCCAAGCCAGGGCGGACGGCCCGTTCCTGCGAGCGTCTTTTCCACTACCTCAGTCAGTCGGGGACTCCGGACCAATCCATCAGTTAAAACTTGCTCGAGGAGTCGGGTCGTGTGCCAAGCGCCTGAAGGATTGTTCACCACACAAGCTCAGCCGACTGAGCCTTGACCACAGAGGAGGAAAACGACAAAAGTAAGGCCTAAACAAACTACATTCTGTGACTGGTTGCTGTCCTATAGTTGGTCCTAATCTTTAGTTTAGAAATCAGTGGTTTAATTAAACTCCATTTACAACATAACTCACGATCATTCATTCCCTCCCTCCCTTAGAATTACTCTCCTCCACAACACCAAACTGAAATTCCACTGAGCCTATTATCTTGATTTTGGTCTTACTGCATATTCTGTTCATTACGTCCTGATTTGTTCCATGTTCGACTGTTGTTCTTGTAATATTCCCTTATTTACTCACATGGTTGTATTCCCTTTAGTTAGTAAATAAATTTCACCTTGATTATAGTGATTGGTGTGTGTAGTGTTTAGCGTCCTCGGTACATGTACAGAGGATCTGTCCTCAGATTTGAGACTGACTAATTGATTAACTCAACGATTTTGTATAAAATTACCAGAAATTTGTGCAATTATTAGCTATACTTAAGGTCCCTAAAGCCTTGAGCGGACAGCAAATCTTTAGGTGGTGCCCTTGAAAACGAGAGACATGTGAATTATTATTATTAATATTTTGAATATTAATATTCATAATTTATTAACAGTAGCCCACATAGGTATGCCACAATAATGACTGATAAACAACGTTGTACCTTGTATTACTGCATGTGTATACTTGACACAATGTCAAATTCCAGGACAGTCATTCTTTGTAGAGAGTAATTTCTGCTCACCGGGGTGGGGAGTAGATATCAGCTGGATGCAATCCATGTTTGGGTCCGACTCGAGGATGTTTCACAGGGGAAATAGATTTCTAAGTTTGCTCTGCGGTAAGCTCTGATTGGCTTCCTTTTCCACTACTGTTGCATCTTATCCGGCCAACCGCTGTATTCCATATCGGCGTAACAGGGCAAACAGCAAACATGACAGACTGTACATAAAACGGCAGTTACATTTCAAGAGCGATCAGTTAAAGAAAGACCAAAGTGATCTCTTTAATTCACAGCGGCTTTTGTCTTTCACTGGCACTGGATTCAAACAAAGTGAAACAAAGTGTGAAGGAATGTTTATTTGTGTACGAGTGCCCGCTTAAATGGTGGTGACAGATAAAAGGAGCTTAAGAGGCAGTTTGTGAGAGAAAACAGCAGGTGACAGAAGCTAGAAGGTACCCGCCTGCGGAGTGGAACCATTTGTAGTGGGCACGAGCAGCATGAGACCGCATTTCTGCACTTGTTTTTCTGCACTTGTTTTTGAAAAACACCACTTGTCTCAATGAAGAATACAATTGTAGAAGAAGCTGGACGTCCACTCATGTTGACAAATGCACATTTATGCACCGCTGAGCCTCTCATGCACTCATACACACAGCGAGAGGAGCATTTTCGGAGATGACCATGCGACACGCACAGATAGATAGTGATAGGCAGGAGGGGAGCTCAGAATGATCCATCAGTGGTAGTGGTTGGAGTGCACGTCAGACAAGCAAAATGACAACGGCATCTCACACAGATGAATCAGCCCAGTTGCTGTGAAAGGAGCGTGAAAGAGATGTTCACATTCATCCATCCATCCTCGTCAGCAGCCAGCAGGCCACCCGGCTGTCCCCCGGCCTGATGCCTGACACATTCACCCACACACACACACACACACACACACACACACACACACACACACACACGTACTTCAGAGAGATGCACTGATATCAGAGACACTCATGCATGCACTTTGCGTAGTTGTCACATCGACATGGTCGCACACGCACAAATGTTCTCTCTCTCAAACACATCATGGAGGAGGGGAGTTATCCACATCTTGTTGACATTTTCATAGGCACTAGGAGTAATTTATGTAAGGTTAGCTTGCTCCCAGTGCACTGGGCCAGAACACAGTAAAAGCAAACAGAGGGAGAAAGAGAACAAATTGCTTTTTTAAATTGCTCAGACAAGGGGTGCTCTTTTTGCTCTATTAGGACAAAGTGCAAACACTGCTACAAAGCAGGGGGGCAAACCACAGGAGTGTGACTAAATCTAATAGAAATAGCATTTGCCAATGTGGACACCAATGAGCGGTTGGCATCTGCACGGAACCACTTTGATCTGAATGGAAAACATTATGATCTTGCACAGTGCTAAGCTAAATGGAGCTAGCATGTACCTACAAAGCAGTGTATTTTCAGCCCACAAGGTGAGGATGTTCTCTCATGTGGGACAAAGCAGGGAATAATCAGCAGAAGCGCACATGTTCCACTTTTTACATATTGATACCGATGCTGATACCGTATTATTTTCTAGCACCGATACTTTCAGCTGTTGCTCGTCTTTTGTTTCAATCTCTGTGTAAGATTTGCTTAAAAATGCACATTACTTGCCTCTAACATCCTCTGACATGAGATGTTTAATAAATGTATGTTTATGGTCTAAATTCTGTAAAGAGCCACATTATTCCCATAATCATTGATCATTTCAGTGTCCCATATCTCCTCAAAACTCACTGTTTAGCATTTAAACCCTTTGGTTTTTAATTTAAATCCTCCACAGCCAACTTGCATGGCACTTAATTTGCACTGTAAATTTGATTATTTCATAAACTTAATTTGTGCTGAGTGCTGAGCACATGTATCTAACTGTGTTCTTCTGTGTCTGCTGCATTTTCACTTGACCCCGTACTGTAAACACGGCGCATTTCAAATTTAATTACTGGTATAGTTTTCTCTCATTGGGAAAAGAGATTGTATTGTAAATAATAACAGAATGGTATGACGCTTACATGGTGCAGGGGTGGTTGATGTGCCGTTTCTGCATGCAGTACTTAGTTCACCATATTGTCATGGCCGGCCACTTTTTTTCTGGGAAATTTATGAAAATAAATCTAAAATACATATAACTAAGACATTTATGGTGCCGTTTGGTTTAGCAATGCTGATTTTGCTGCCACAAAGACATACACTTTAAATAAGGGAGGCAGCAAATTCACCAAATTCTAATAGGTTTTCTTGGAAGCATAATTGTGTTCAGCAAATCCCAAAGATATCAGTCTTTTATATGCAATGTTGTTTTTAGTCTACCAGGGGTTATATCAGTTTGGTTTATCCTCTGAGAACCATGAATATCTACATCATCTCTAATAGCGCTCTGGCCACCTTGTGTCCCAGAGTGATATTTCCACCTTAGTTCTATGCTATAGTAGAGGCCATAATGACATAAATAGAAGGAGATCCACTGGAGAGAGGTAGACCGAGAGCAAAAATGACACCAGGACTGAAATATTTATGGGGACATATTTTACATTCATGTCTCTGAACAAGGATCTCTTTCTTTCTCTGCTGTATATCAAGTTAAGATTTCATCAGATAAAGCACACTGTAATGTAGAGGCACTATCATGGACTTTCTTTGGATATTGTGAATCAAAGTACAATATACACTTTTCACACAGTTTATGATTGAGGTCATTGGCATTGTCTTAATGGTGATCACCATTGGCCTGAGCACACCTCCCACAACTTCTCCTGAAAGCTTTAGTTAGCTACAACATTGGAAAGAGGTTGTGGCGAAAACAATGAATGAATGAGTTCTTGTGTTCTTTAAAATAAAATGTTAAAATGATCAATATTGATGGAATCATTTAATGGTTTTCACCCACATGGTATGTACAAGATGTTTCTTAGCAAAGTATCACAAGCTAGTTCTTCTTTAGCCAAGAGACTACCGAAACAAGGCAGCACAATACAAAGTTTAGGTCTCAGCAGATGTATTGAATGACACATGATCATTAATTATTTTACAGCTGACAAAAGAACAAAGAATGAGGCAAAGCCAGGAGGGATGCGAGAAAAACACTTTTGCTCTGTGGAAATTAAATGTGTCCAACAGATAAAGCCATAAAGGAATTTTATTTTTTGGAAACAGCAGATAGCCATGTCTGTTTTCTTTCTAGTGCCTCCAAACAGTCCAACCTCCCTGTGGTTCCTGGCTGGTCGATAGCCTTCTAAGTGGCCTGTTTCCCCTGCCTTGGTATCACAGCGCCCGATACCCCTGTGGAGAGGGTGAGAAATTGGCTATCTACAGGAGGCGCCCCTTGGTGCTACCATGTCCTGTCCTTGGCCCTATTTGGGCTAAACCTCAATAGATGCATGTAATCCTGCGCTGCTCATGTGCTTATTTGGCCTCACCAAGGACCCCCCCTTGGAGAGACATTGACGTTGTAGGGTGACAACAAAAGACATCTGGTTCTCCTTGCATTGGACCATGTTCAGAAATGGAGGCTGGTGCATTCACAAAGTGCATAGTAGAGAATCAGTGTTCATGAAGTGAAAAACAGCTTCCTCAGTTTGCCCAAACTTGAATCCGCAGCTCACTAGCACTCACAAACCTCTTGTGTGCGCTTTAACGCAAACAACATGCATGCCCGCTTCACACTTTGACACACATGCCTGCACACACTCCTATACAGATCGACAGTCAGAAGCATTTTACTCACTGGTTTTAATGACCTGTTTTGTAAAGCTTTGCTGTGCATGGACAAGCAGAAGATTAGCAGTGACAGATACTTCTCGTGCTGTCTGACTGGGGCAAAGACGAGCTTTCATGTCAAATAGATGCTAACACATCCCGCTTACGTTGGCGTTAATATGCCCATATGATCTTCCCCTATGAACACTGAACACTCAAGAGTCAAAGTGTCAAGAGTCCAACGATGCGTGGAGCATTTTCACTGCAGGAAACTGCATTCTGGGTAGAGATGAGAACTACCTCCTTGGTGATTTATCTTTACAGGTGATGAAATATAATTTATTTTCAGAGAAGTACATACAGCCGGTCCCAGCGAATGAGGCATTCGTGATGATAAGGCCATGATATACTCAGGGTGAAGTTCAAGAGGTGCGAGTCCGCATCACATTAACCATGATATACTATCTTCTCCCTGCTAAAATGTAGCTCTGCTGCAGCCAAATAAAAGAGGTGGCCTTCTTTTCTTTGTTTCTTATTGGGATGATTCATTTATATCAGATACAGGCACAGTAGCAACTTCCAAATGTTTTCTCAAATAATTTTTATATTTTGGAGTGGATAAATCCAGCTTTGACCTCTTCGGTGCCAGCTTTTTGGACACTAATGCTATTGTTTTTAATATGGATTGCATTGGTGCTTTTAGTCACACACAATGCACTAGGATGAATTCTTCTAATTTCCTTCATATAAATAACAAATTTCCTGTATTGCTATTGTTGTCTTATGTTTCATACAAAAATGGCTGCCACAGCTAAGAACAGTCAAAAAATCCTTTGCCTAACAAAGGTGATACTGCTCCCACTGTTGATCCATCATGTTGAGGTAATTCTTCTAGAACGCCCCCCCCCCCCCCCCCCCCCCCCCCCCCACCCTTCCTGTCATCTTGTTGATTTTCCTCCTGTCCTGGAACAGTGTTCCTCTCCATTCCCAGCGGTAATATGAGGAATGCTGCTCTGCTGACAGCCACCCTGTATCATAGAAAAGTGCTGGTATTCTTTGTCTAAGGTAAGGTAACTGTAAAACCCTCTTGGTCGGTTAGTATATCTAGAGTCAGTAGCAGCTTTACAGTTATGAGATATGTTAGATTTTCATGCATGCTCGTGGAGCCAGAAAGAGAGTGTTTCATGACTGAATTGATGTCCAACTTTTTCATTCAAACATGAATGCCTCAATAAAATGAAATAAAATAAAGAAATGGCTATTACATCTGCAATAGCCATTACAGTAAATGCTATATACAATAGAGGTGAATACCAATAATGGCTTTCATAAAGTAGGTGGGATAATGTCAATCAAATGTGTACTTTAGTTCTAATATATGTGTATTAGTAATAATTGCTGCCTTTCATTCCATTTCTCGCCATAAATGTGTGAAACTATGTAGACACTTGTCAGTGACAGCTGTAATTCTAACATTGCCTCATGTAGTGAGTAATTGTGAGCCATATCTTATATGGATTTGCCCCCAGAACTCTTTGCTCATAATGTGCGGTTTCTGCACACTTGGCGTGGCCCTCCCAGTGCAGCCAAGGTGCCCTATTGTTTTATGGCCGTCCACAAAACAAAGACAGCACATCCCTAACTTTAATGGCAGAAACGCTCACTACGCTACTTAATCTGCACTGTGATTTACGTGCGACTCAATCACGCCTGCTCTCAGACTAATGGTGTCTCCCTGCACTTTATTTCATTACGTTTAATGGCTCTCTAATTGTGTGCATTTAATAAGAATTGAAGGAACAAAAAGTACAAAGAGAGGCCTGCAAAGATGGATGTCAAGGTGTGCACATGCACGGCAATCATCCAAAGCATTAAAGTTTCTATTGCATGGCATTGATTTACCCGTTGTTCTTAGCCAGGGTGAATGACAATGAGTGCCTTCTGAAATTAGTAACATTATATGCGAGTAACGAGTGTGAGAGTGATATCCCCAACACCATAATGAGAGAGTCGCATACTATATGTTAAGTGAGAGGCAAAGTAATGGACTTTAAATAAAAAAGCTGGAGAGGAGTTTATTTTTTAACAGAGGAAAGTATTGGGGGAACAATTCAGTAGGAACATACTGAAGAGTGACATTCACAAAAGGGTATGAAGTTTTTCTTGAAAGACGAGTGATCTGTTTGCATCTCTGTATGCTGATGAAGGTGCTGAATACTCCCTATTATATTGCTGCACGGGCTCCTGTTAGTTTAAAACTGACAGCAGCCCACTACTGACATGCTTGTGCACATCCTTTCAGAACCTAATGGGCGCATCAACAATCACAGTTAAAGTGGTTGTCTTGGAACAAACCATTTTCTCATTCAAGCCTTCACTCACAGTACCACTTCAATGTACACGTCCATACGTGATACACAAAACAACTGATAGACCTGCTGGAAATGTCAGATAAGATTAGAGGTTACTATCAAGCAGCAATTCATGATTCCCATAATGGAAGGTTCCTTTTGTAGCTATACTGAATGCTCTGTCTTGTGCTAAGTGGAAGCAATGTCCAGACTTTTACCCAACATAATTGCTTTGTAATCTTTTCTGCTTTTAATTAATTTAGATTTTATTTAAAAATTGCCAGCCCAGTGACAAAATTGCTGCCCTTTAACAATTCACTTTACTGCTTTCTAATGGCAATAAGTGGCTATCAGTCAGTCATCAGTCAGGTGGTTTTACTAGTAATTTACCGCTTGTTATCCACCCATCAAACTGAATTACACTATCCGTTACAGTTGTACTAGTCTGATTGATCTTCTACCTGTCAAACACAGGCTGTTTTATCTGATTGCTACCATCAATGATTGTGATTCTTTCTGTGAAATACCTCACCCCAACAACTACTGTCCTACCACACAATCAGTGCAGTACTGCATGTTCAACTGTCCGTCTCTCCTAAGCACTGATCTGTCAAGCAGTCTGATTCACCATTCTTTGGTAAATCTGTTACAAGTACAAGTGGTCCTATTCTGGTGAAAATCAACAGTTTTATCCCAAAGAGCTGGTCAGTCAATCAGAAAGCTGTGGTGTAAAGCACTTTGGGAGCTGTAGACCTTTAAAGTGTTGTACACATTTTTCTTTTTTCCCCACAAACATAAAACATACTTTAATTGATGTTTTTGACCACTTGGGAGCAGAGCAGCAAACTGTAAACCGCAATGACATGTTATAACCTTAGAAAATTGCCTATTTACACATCTGTTAGACATTAGCCTTCATTTGCAGTCAAGTTTCTGGCAACTAAACAAATTTAAGTCCAACGTCTACTCTTTTCGCTCAGTTTTAAACAAAATATCAGACACTTTAGCTATTAGATGCTCCGCTATATTCAACATCTAGTTGCTAACTTCTGCTGTGCAGTATATACCCAGCACCTAGCAAACCTGATAAAATGCTGCCAGCTGCTGCTGAAAACCTCCCTCATAAGAGTGGTGAGAGTGAACAATTTTAGCAAAGTATGGGGCTGTAAAACAACAGCAATGAACTGAAAGGCGCTAAAACATGCATTAACACCCACATTTATTTCGGGAAAAGGGAGCAAAAGTGTGACGTCTTAATTAGTCATTACGCTGCAATGACTATTTCTATTGTTACTTAAACAATATGTGTAGAGCAGTTTTTGAAATTAGGGTTTAAATGACATCAATATTTATATTAAGTAATAGAAAAATGGTTACCATTATTTAATAATTGCAGAAATTTACTTAAATTCACCTTAAGGCACTACTCTCAAAGAAGAGAAAATTGATAGCCAATTAATTAATTCAGTCTATCTATACTGAACAATATATTTGGAACTCTGATTTATAATTAAATTAATAACTATGACCATATCAACAGCTAGTAGGTTCAAGGATTTGGAGTTCTACATAGAAGAGGTTGGCCATGCAATATCTCACAAAGGTGAGCCCACCCCTCACATATTTGTAAATATTTGATTATATCTTTTCATGTGACAACACTGAAGAAATGACACTTTGCTACAATGTAAAGTACTGAGTGTAAAGTGTGTGTAACAGTGTAAATTTGCTCTCCCCTCAGAATAACACATCAAACCGTCATTAATGCCCATGAGGGTTAAGGCAGTGCTGGAAAATAATGGTGGCCATACAAAATATTCACACTTCCGGCCCAGTTTGGACATTTTCACTTAGGGGTGTACTTACTTTTGTTGCCAGCGGTTTAAACATTAATGGCTGTGTGATGTGTTATTTCGAGGGGAGATCAAATTTACACTGGTAGCAAAGTATCATGTCTTCAGTGTTCTCAAATGAAAAGATATAAAATATTTACAAAAATGTGAGGGGTGAACTTACTTTTGTGAGATACTGTATATTCACTCTTACGCAACATTAAGGAAACCAGCATGTATATACAAATGCGGGTGGGTGGGTGGGTGTGAGGGTGGGTGTGTGTGTGCTGGCTAACTAAGCTGGTTTGCACGGATCTTGGGCAGACATTCGCATCACTGCTGTAAGAAAGACTTAACTAGGAGACATCATGGGTCATAGGTCACATTGACCAATCATAGCTGAAGTTCACACCTTTCCTGAAGGATTGTAGGAAACTGAGTTCAATGACTTACATAATAAAAGTTCAGTTTAGATCACACAAATGAACAACTTCATCTGTGGAGTGCTCGTGGTCTTGATGGCAGCTTTAAAAACACAGCACCAACATTGTTTGTGGCTCGCTGCCAACACACAAGCAGAAAAGCGCTCCTCAATTTCACATACACACTTTTTCTCCCATTTATGCTTCTCCGTGCATCACTCTCCCACTCTGCTCCAACTGACATCAAAGACAACTTGCACTGCGAGCGGGAGAGCTGTAATCCATTGTTGTAAATAGCAAGCAGAAGATGAATGTGGGAAACATACATGGCATTATTACACTAATATACGGGCGTCTGTTAGGGACTATTTTCAGTGCCACACTGTTATTTATTCCTGGTGCTTAAAAGTGGACAAAATAAACTCAATGCAGCAAATACCAGTGAACAAGCAATATTTCATGTGTTGCTTTTGTGTCTTTTATTGCAGTGATGTATGGCAGCTTTTAAAGGAAGCAGTGTCTCTCTGATGTATTTTTTGATGTTGGAACAGAATTGGAGATACTATATCTAGAATAACAGAGAGAACGGTAAAATATAGGTGCGTGGGAAAATCAACATAATTTTTTTTTCTTACTATCGTGAACCATGGTGCTGTATCACTGAGTGAAAAATGAAATCCCATTTATTATGGAGTGAGGATAATTTAATTTAAAAGTAAAAACAGCGACAGGAGTGCTTCTAACACCATGTGTGGAGCAGTGGCCGAGAGAGCAGAAGCATTATTAAAACATCTGACTTTCAATACCTGAAAGTTGCACTTCATAAAATGAATAAGTTCCTACATGGTTTTTCAACGTGTAATAGATGCCCCCTACATGGCTGTCATTTTAATTAATAACTTTGCATATTTCTAAAGAATGGGCTCTGCAGCAAGATGTATGCCCTTAAGATTAAAAGTTAGAAAGCTTATGGTAATTGATGCTAAACCATTCTCTATAACAAAGATTGCCCAATTTAGCTAAGCAGCTGCAGCTAGGCATATTATGTCTGTCTTGTTTTAGATAATATCAATAGTATTTAGTTGTAAGTTGGTATTATAATTATCATTATTATTTTACCTTTTTCAAAATGCAAAATTGTAAGGAATTGATTAAAAAAGTATGATTTTCTGCCGAATCTTAAACTGCAAAAGTTAGCATGTCCGGCTAACTAACTTAATGTCTACAGTAGTAACCAAGCAGGATTTCCAAGGAGCGCATCATTAACTAACTACATTATTTGATGGTGTAAAAGGTTATGTTAACAAGAAGCCCTGTTCACGCATAGAACTTCTCCCCACTTTGTGGGAGCCAAATCTGGATACTGTCAGTTTCAGCTAACGATAGCAGATCCTGCTCTTTGGATTCAGGGGAGTTTTACACTAAAGCAACCACAGCCAGTGTTACCTGAGATGCATTACATTTGCTAAAAATATCAGTTTGTCCTAATCTTAAACGCCCTTTCTCTTGTAAATACAAGCTAAGCAGCCAAGCAATTGGTTATTTAAGGACAAAATAAGAGTCTAATCTTACACTTTTCTTTATCATACTTGTAATACTAGGAAAAAATAGGTATTCTCAATACAATACTGATCATTCAGTGTAAGACTCAGTAGACATGTACAGTAGCATGTTGAAGAACCCTTATAACAAAATCTGGTTTTAAAACATCTCAACTAATGGAGCCAAATAAGCTAACATTTAGCTTATTTGGCTAGCTAACTACAACTTATAGCATCATCCTACAAAATGAAGTTGAAGTATTTGCAATATGAGCCCTATTAACATAAACTAAGGGGTTATAGGGCTTAGCGAACAGTCAGTTAGTCCACTTAATCCACCCACATACAGTACACACACGCATCTTATTAAATATTTCACATTGAAGAACCCTTGGATCAGCTTGGATACAGTGCCTTGTTCAAGAGCACTTAAGCGATGTGGAGGATGCAGTGTTGGCCACCCACCAGTTGTGTGCTTCTTGCAGAGCCACTCTGTTCGTTTAGTGCTGCGGATGAAACCAGCAACCTTTTGGTCACTGGTCTGCCAACTTTGTCTTGGCCCATGCCGCCACCCACACATTCATTCAGTGATTAAGTCCCTCCTGGTGCTATAGCATTTGTTTGCTCGGGCAAATTTAAAACAAGTCTGTAGAGGAGAGAGAGAGAGAGACGGAGAGAAAGACTGAGTGGGAAGAGACTTTAGAGGGAGGAGGCATATTGAGGAAGGGAAAAAAGAGAGCATAGAGGTTCACGTAGCGAGGGGGAGCATGAGAGAGGAATGCAAAAAAGAGAGAAGCGAACCTTGGTTTGTAATCCTCCTCCTTAGTCTCTTTTCCCATCTACAGCAAAACAGAAAAAGCTCATTTACATCTCAGCACACGTTTGCATCCCAACAGCCTCTTGAGGATGCCTAATCAGCCACAATTGGAGAGATGGATTTTTCAAAACGAGCCTTTGATGTGAGGGTTTAACATTTGTTTTTTGATCTAATTATATAATAGGCAGGCCAGCAATGTCAGGGGTAAGGCGCACACATGTCTCTTTAGTGAAAGAAGCAAATCTGAACAATGCAGTTATTGTCCGTTGGGAAACAACTGTGAACTTTTGTTAGGTAAAAGGATCACTTGCTTTGAAGTTTATTTTGCTGTGTTTGATGATGTTAATGCTTTTGTGGTTATAATATTCCTATTGTATTTAAATCCAAAAGTATGAATCAACAGCAATGCAGAGATATTCCCACAAGGACATCTCACATCTTTAGGATTTCATCTTTTATCATTTTCATCACTAACACAATTAGTTCTCTAACTGGGGGTTGAACATCTTGGATGCTGTTGAGGAGAAGACTAGTAATACACAAATCAAAAGAGTTTCTCAAAAATCAGTGGGATGCTGGAGGTCCAGCACTTGTAACACATACATAGGATGTACTTGCTGCCTTTATTGTGGTCTTCCTAGGAAACATCTGGATACCTTCTTTGTTAAAATAGCTCAGGAATGAACATACAGATTATCTTGTAACACCTGGGAATGAGTCACAGCGCTCGCCAAGGCCATAGGAAAATTATCTTTTTTTTTTCTAAGCAATTGAACGCAATATCAAAGCAGCTGTCATGAAAATGTAGGTTGCTGGCTCTCTGGCAGTCTAACCAGCAGTGTGCTCATTAAACCCAGGGGATAATGCTTTGAGTGTGTTCCTGTGCTTGTGCTTTTGTGAGGACTTCAGAACATTTTGTAATTTTAGGGGTTTAAAGTGTAATGGAGGACTGGCAATATGGTGAAGTAAGTCAGTGTACTCAATGTACACTCAATGTCGTCAGAAGAATAGCAACACCAACTTCAAATGTACGGACAGTGCACATGAACAAAGACATAGTAGCTGACGCATTGTGTGGAGTTCAACAGCCAGTTTAAATCACAAGAAAACAGCACGTCGATGGTGTCTCAACTAGGTCTGTGAGTTAAAACAGGATGTGTGTTCAGCAGTGAGCTACGTACAAAGGCAGCTTTGTGAGTAGATAAATTTTTCCAGGCCATCTACTGCAAAATGTTTTCAGCAGATGATAAATTTCTGTCATCATTGGTAGAGTAACCTTTACAAAATGCGGCCTGGGTTTCCTTTAGAATGTTTTTCTTTAGTTTGTTTTATCTGCTCATCAATTATACAGCTTTCAATACATTTGTAAACACGTTGGCCCAGAAGTGTGATACCTCTCTAATTATAACAATCCCCAAGATCACCTTTCTCCTTATAGATCGGTACAATTAGACCAATCATCTAATCCTCATGGAGTACACCAGCGGGCTTAAACTAAATCCTATTACACAGTGAATCACATACATATAGGCAGAAAAATAAAGGCAATGCTTAGGATGTACCCAATTCATATTCCAGCAGATTTTTCAATCTTCAGTTTTGAAAAAGCTTATAATTAAAGCACCAAAATCAAACATAACTCTGCTTATAAAAATATATGAAGGAAAATGGGTCTTTATTGATTATCTTCACCTCAACGGTTCAGCATTTGCCAATAAAAGCGTTGGATTTTTCCGACTTTATGTTCATTAAATCTGTAAAATCTCTTTCTTGGCTCTCAGTGTTTTACAGATCTCACTTGTATACTCTTGCTGTCTTTACACATTCTGCACTGGCGTTTCTGCATTTCTGGATACTTGGTGTTTAAAGGAACAGTTGTAGGGATAAACTGCTGCATAGTAAAATATTCGCCAGTGATGGTATTTTTGATGGAGTTTATTTCTTAATTAGTCTTAATTTGAGGTAACAAAATATGTATTTTAAGAATAATTTGTGACCTTTTATAATGAATTTTTGCATTAAAAACCTAACTATTAGTCACTTTTGGTGATTTCATAGATACCTGTTTGTGTTGTTTTTCTTCTGACTGTCCTGCAGTGGGCGGAGCTTCACTGGTGAAACATGATGTCATGTTTTTCTATACACCAATCAGGATTTTAGCAATAAATGAAACAAAATTAGAAGACATGTTACCTTATGTTGTTAATTAAATCTGATTAAACACACCCACACAGTCTTGAAGAAGCATATTAGATGTTTTTGAGTACTAAACTCCTAATAAATACAAATATTTACTGTTGAGGGGAGAGACTGAACATTTCAGGGGCTTTAAGATTAGGCTAAATGGGTAGGAAGTGGTTCTATAGAAAATGGGTTTTTGCAACGGAAGGCTTTATTGGTATGGTTTCTCTCACAAATGGAATAGTATTTTCAAAAGAATGATGCAGCAGAGTGTAAGATGGCAACAAGTTATATGAAAGATAGCTTGAGGTTATAAGTCCCCACTATTCCACAGAAACTCCTAAGCATTCCTCTGCCAATGAAACATCTCTCTCAACAAATCAATTTCGAGCACAAAGAAAGCACACTCCCTATCAGACCTCCCGAAGGAAACCAACTCGGAGCAAAGCAATCTGTTTGGTTAAGTTCATTAGAGACAAAAAAGCAAAGTTTTTCTTTCACTTTTTCTTTTGTTTTGTTTTTTTCTAGGAGGAGCCTGCCATTGTCCTTTTATCTCATCAGTGGTCATCTTCCTTGCGCTCGCAGTTTGAATCAGGGCAATTATTCAAATAACATAACTAATTACTCAGTGGTCGCCCAGAGGGGAACATAAAACTTTCAAGGATGATTAACGAGAGATAGAGATCTGAGGAACATTAGAAAAAGTTTCACCCCTGTGACAGCTAGTAATTGGAACATTCACGCAGTGAGAGTGGTCACGCTTTGTTGAATTTAGCAGGGCAAAAGCCTCTCAGTCACCCTTATGCTTTCCCCTCTGCTTTGGGCCACTATTTATTAAACTGAAGGTTTCTGGAATAATTCCCTCTTAATCGCACTGAGAGAGGATCTTAATTCTTTAAAGTATTTGTCTTGGCTTTTTCACCTTTCTTATGACAGGACAGATGAGAGAGACAGGAAATGTTGGAGAGAGAGAGAAAGGGGATGACATGATGCAAAGGGCCGCGGGTCGGACTCAAACCCAGGCTGCTGCAGCAAGGACTCAGCCTTTGCACATGGGGCATGCAGTCTGGCTGGGAGCTAGCTGGTGCCTCGGTGAATCCTTAATTCAACTTTACTTAATGTTTTTCCTCTCTATTCTGTTTCCCACTTTCATTGTGTTCTTCTCAGTGCAAATATCCATGGTGGTAAATGCTGTCAATAAAGCAGCAGCCTTGTCCTCTTTCCTTAGTTAACACTCTGTTCTGCAGGAGTGGCTGGACAAGTGATGAGGCACAGCTTTGTGACAAAAGGCAACACCACTAGAGACTTTACAGAGATGAACTTGAAATTGCTAGGCAGTGTTTCTGCATTTGGTAGCTTGAGGCAATCCAGCGTAGGACGGCTAGGAGCTAGTGGTAAGCCCAGGTAAGCTTTCACTGTACTTCCTGATTAGAGTTCTTTTACTCGGCTCAGCTTCAATCATCTCAGACTATGTTGGCTGAGATTTAATTTCTTTCAGCTGAATTCACAGTGTGATTTCTTGACATTGCATGCTCGGAATGTTCCTGACTGGTGTGCATCCTGACATCAGCTTGGTCATTGGACAACGTCCCTCGGCATCTCTCTCCCTTGAAGTTTAGAAGCTTCTCCATAATGCATGAGCAGTGCCAGAGGCTTCTCAGTGGTGTGGGCGATGTGGTCCTGCGCCAGCGTCAGGATGACTAAGCCAGGTGCTTACAAGCCTGCTCTGCTCCTGCTGCACCACAGTCCTAATCAGAGAACATCTTCCTTATGTGACGTTTATTTATATGTATTTGCATGTCTTTTATACATCTTGGGGATCTGTGCATCCAATACCAATAACCGTATAAAGAATGGCTACTGTTGTCATAGTGGCAACCTGTGAGAATGGCTATGTGAATTTGGTCAAAGTGAGATACACTTTCTATTTTTATCATCCTCTGATTGTCTGTAACCATAATGATGCAGCACTATACTGTGTGGTACTTCTGGTTGTACACCCTTAAAGCTTGTAGTCGTTCGGCCTCTTGCTCAAGGGGACTTCAGCAGGGTTAGTGTTTGACATCCCGGGGACTTGTAACCAGGTTGATCCAGTTGGGGGATGGTCTCTGAAGCCCACACTGCTCAGCTCAATTCAGCTCCATTGATTTCTCTGTCTGCCAGCTCCCTGCAGGCTAACATTTATCAGTTAATTGGGCTTAAAGCCACTCCTCTTGGCGGGCACACGTTCTGGCGACCACTCAATATGGCCCAAGCGAATGCCCACAATGTTGAGAGGTTCAAAACAAAGGCCAGTCTCCTTCATCGACTCTTGACTCATGTGCCTGGAGTGGAGTCTCCCAAAATAAGAAAAGGTTTGATCTTATACTGTGACCATAAAGAACACTGAGTTGAAACAGGAAAGCATGACTCTATGCAAAGCCTTTGAAATCCATAGATACTCTCGATAGGCTTGTTTTGAATCTGACCTGATTCTAAACTCTCTGTCTCTAAAAATGGATGCTTGAATGAGCTTAACAATCTCCTGTAGTAAATACTGAAGCTGGTTAGGATTCAAAAGCTTTTGTGACTACCAATCAGATCAAATTCAGTTTCTAGTGCCAAAATAGAATCATTGTCACTGTTATTAGCCTGCTAGTGAAACAGTCACTGTGTCATGTTATTCATTACAAGCAAGCAAGTGTGTGTGTGTGTGTGTGTGTGTGAGACGCCGTCACAGTGGCATGGTGACTGCATATAAATGGACCAAACATTTCAACCACACACTAATCGTGGCAACAGAAGCACAGGAATAGCGTGGCTAATGCTAATCTACAATAGGACACGGCTATCATTCCTAATATTGTTTGCTGCTGCTACAGAGCAACCCACATGAGATTTCATATCTTATACCGCTCACATTCGTCATGGCCACAACATTGTGTGTTATGTTTTGGCTGCAGTTTAAAAAGGATTATTTACATCAGTGAAGGCTGTCTTATGCCTTTTGTAGCAATATTGACCCTGACCACCACATAAATAAATATTCAGTCAGTGTTTCCTCTTCCTTAGAGATCATAGCATCAGAAATTGTCAGTGGCTAGTAGTGAGAATTCATTTGTTAAATGGATTCATCAATGATTGATTTGTGGGTGGTGTGAACCACATGGGCCCCTCTTGAGCTCAGATTATGTCTGCAGTTGGCAGAGTTTCTAGTCTGTTGCCATAGAGACAGCTTGTGATTTCGGGGGGTGGGGGGGCATCAGAGATGACAAAAGAAACTAATACATAGGAAATCAGGGAGAGTCAGCCTCCTATCAATTGAGCCCTTGAGACAACGAGTCGGCCTGAAATGCTGGGAAATGTTTTGAAGAGCCAACATATTTTCACTTGACCTGTCAGTTACAGTTCAATTCAAATTAATTCAGAATCAACTTTATTGCCAGGTATGTGTACACATATGAGGAATTTGACTCTGGATATTGTACATTGCTCACGATGTGCTTACTCATACAAAAATACAAAATAACAATAATAAAATAAAATCAGACACAGACTTCAGTGTAGACAACACAAATATACACACTATGAACAAAAACAATATAGAGATATTGACAGTCGGAGGAGGATGTGATATACAGGTACATATACATGCATACATGTACATAGTGCAATGAACCATAGTGCAAAGGATGCTGGAATAAATAAGTATAAGTAGTTTGTGCAGGAGTAATGACTTGGGGTAGGTGGATTGGTATACAGTATCTACAATATGACAATATAACAGTATGAACAGTTATGAAATAGAGAATGGTGAATAAATAAGTGTTAGCCAGTAAACAGGTGCTGATTAGAGGCAGAGTTACTGGGTTATTGCACAAGAATTGTTCCTGACACCGTGAGTCAGAAATCAGCTGTTCATCAGAGTGATGGCTTGTGGGAAGAAACTGTTCCTAGGGCTGTTGGTTTTGTTGTACAGTGCTCTGTAGCGCCTACCAGAGGTGAGATGGATTTGCAGTGATGTTTACTGCCCGTTTCCTGACTCTGGAAATGTATAAGTCCTGAATGGAGGGCAGGTTGGCACCGATGATCTTTTCTGCAGTCCTGGCTGTCCGTTGTAGTCTGTCCCTATCCTTTTTGGTGGCAGATCCAAACCAGACAGTGATGGACGTGCAGAGGGCAGACTGGATGATAGCTGTGTAAAAGTGGATCAGCAGGTCCTTAGGCAGGTTGAGCTTCCTGAGCTGGCGCAGTTGGGCCTCCTTGATGATGGTGTCCGTGTTGGGCTTCCACTTCACGTCCTAGGAAATAGTGGATCCCAGAAACCCGAAGGATTCCACAGCAGACACAGGGCTGTTGAGTATGGTGATGGGGGGCAGAGTGTGGGGGGCTCCTCCTGAAGTCCACGATCATCTCCACAGTTTTGAGCGTGTTAAGCTCTAGGTTGTTCTGGCCGCACCAGAGAGCCAGCTGATCAACCTCCCGTCTGTAGGCCGAATAATCACCGTCTCGGACGAGGCCAATGACCGTTGTGTCTTCAGTAAACTTCAGGAGTTTGACAGAAGGGTCTCTTGAGGTGCAGTCGTTGGTGTAGAGGGAGAAGAGCAGTTGGGAGAGCACACACCCCTGGGGGGTGCCAGTGCTAATAGTCCGGGTGCTGGATGTGATGTTCCCCAGCCTCACCTGCTGACTCCTGTCAGTCAGAAAGTTTGTGATCCACTGACAGGTGGAGGCTGGCACAGTGAGCTGGGTGAGTTTGGTGCTGAGGATGTCGAGGTGTTGCAGGATGTAATGCAGTCCCAAGTTGACTGCATCATCCACTGACCTGTTAGCCCTGTAGGCAAACTGCAGGGGGTCCAACAAGGGGCCTGTAATGTCCTTCAGGTGGGCCAACACCAGTCTTTCAAAGGACATCATGACTACAGATGTCAGGACGACGGGCCTGTAGTCATTTAGTCCAGAGATGGAGGGTTTTTTTGGGACCGGGATGATTGTGGAACGTTTGAAGCAGGAGGGAACTTCACACAGCTCCAGTGATCTGTTGAAGATCTGTGTGAAGATGGGGGCCAGCTGGTCTGCAGAGATTTTCAGGCAGGATGGAGACACACCGTCTGGGCCAGGAGCCTCCCTGATCTTCTGCCTTTGGAAGAGGTGGCTCACGTCCTCTTCACAGATCTTGAGTGCAGGTTAGGGGTCAGAGAGGGGGTGGCAGTGTGTCAGAGGGGAAGGTGACTGTTTGAAGATGGTGTTGGAGCGGGGGAGAGGTGTGACTGTGGGCTTTTCAAACCTACAATAAAAGCCATTCAGCTCGTCTGCCAGTTGCTGAGAACCAGCAGTGTTGGGGAATGGTCTCCTGTAGTTGGTGAGTGTCTGCAGGCCTCTCCACACTGACGCAGGATCGTTGGCTGCAAAGCTGTTATTTAGCTTTTCAGCATAGCTCCTCTTTGCTGCTTTGACCTCCTTAGTCAGAGTGGGGGAAAAGCCTGGTACAGGACTCTCTTCCCACTTCTGAAGGCCTCCTCCTTGGTCTGACGAAGCTGCCTGAGTTTCGCTGTGAACCAGTGTTTTTGGTTGTTGTATGTGCGGAAGTTTTTAGGCGGCACACACATGTACTCACAAAAACTGATGTAAGATGTCACAGTGTCAGTTAGTTCGTCCAGGTCAGTGGATGCAGCCTCAAAAACACTCCAGATAGTGCAGTCCTGTAAGCAGGCCTGTAACTCCAGCTTTGATTTGTTGCTCCATCTTTTCACACTCTTTACAACAGGTTTAGCAGATTTCAGTTGTTGCCTGTATGTTGGGATAAGATGAACCAGACAGTGATCAGCACGGGGAACAGAGCGATAGGCGTCATTTAATGTAGTGTAGCAGTGGTCCAGTGTGTTAGTGTCCCTGGTGGGACACTTAATATGCTGTCTGTACATTGGGAGTTTGTGGCTGAGATTTGCTCTGTTGAAGCCCCCAAGAACAATGAGCAGGGAGTCTGGATGTTTTTTCTCCACGTTAGTTATCTGGTCGGCCAGGTGTAGTAACGCTTCACTAACACAGGCCAGAGGTGGAATGTAAACAGCAACCACAACAAACGAGGAAAACTCCAGCCGTGAATAAAAAGGTTTACAGATTATAAATAATGTCTCTAAATGAGGGCTGTATGATTTTTTTCCCAACACTGTGACATCTGTGCACCAACCTTCATTTATATAGAAACAGAGTCCGCATCCCCTTGTTTTTACTGTGAGCTCCCTTTCGCGATTGAGATTGAGAGCATGCAACTGAGAGTACTACTACTACTAGTAAGCTTGTAGTTTACAGTGTTGGCCAATGTTACAGTGTTATTCATATGCCCTAATTAAGCCACTCTCCATAGAGAGCCAATGTCCTGACGTCACATCCGGGCTAGCCTCTGTTCCACTAGCTACTATGACTCCCTCAGCATTTCTTTGTTTTTCTGAAAAGAATGAATACTTCCTGGAGTTTACTGTCCATATTCTAAGACAAATTGGCATCAAAAACTTCTACACCTTTCAGTCCTCTGTCCTGCTGTTATTTCTGACAAATATAAACTAACTGTAACCCCTCAACTTGCCTACAGACGAGCTGTGATGTTAAACCTGTGATGGTAAATGGTGTTTGCTCAAAACAGAAATCTTCAATAAACGATATTGGATAGTTAAAAAATTTTACCAACGAGACGCCATACTGTTGAATATGTTCCAAGTTTCTTACTTACTTGTGTTAACAGGACACCGCAAGTTGTGGTTTCACTTGGCTCTCTATTGCTGCTAAAGCCTCACTTTGCTCTGAAGCTCTATCTGGAACTACTTTCCGTTCCAGACAGGACGGTAAAAACAACACTTTGGGTTGTGCAAGAGAAACCTGAACCATTGCCGCTTGGTATAGACGTGAAAACAAGAGACACATATGTAACTATGCTTCTATGAATTCTTGATAACCTCCAGATGTAATATCTAGGCATGTAAAAGAATGGAAACAGCTGAAAAGTGTTAAGGTCAGGGGGAAAGACAGGGGGACACTGGTGCAACGGACAGAGCTTTGAGTGACGTTGGAGTTTCGGTGGTCCTAGGGTAACGGCAGGGGCGAGGAGGTGTGAGTCTGGATTAAAATGCATTTTTCGAATGTGTGATTGGCTATGTTCAAGCTAATGTGGGCTGGGTTGGTCGTACTCTTTCATCATTAACTATTTTCTTTAAGCATACTCCTTCTAATGGCTATAAAAATCTTTATTCATTGTTTCCATGGTGTGAGAAAAACTGAATTACCATAAAACACCTTAGAACCCTGTTGGACCTCTTCTTAAAGAATGCTGAATATCTGAAGCGAATATGCCTTTGGATAGCCATAACGCAGTTCAGGTTACTGTAAATCACAATGCTCTAAATGTCATAAAAAAGATATGAGCAGCCTTTTCTTTATGGCAACATAAAATCTGATGATTCTGTCTGAGGCTAAAACAGCCATGCAGAGGGCTTTGGGTTTTCAAAGCCATCAGGCGAGCCTAATTCTGTGCAAACCACTCATCACTATGCACTGATGAATAACCAGATTTGACAGAACTAACAGCATTATGACCTCAGAATACATGTGCAGTGTGCGTGGGTTTTATTTAGAGTGTATAGAGTGCACCTTCATATTAGCTCTAGTATTTTCATGTTCCAGTCCTTGAAGCAATGGCATCAGAATGAGATGGGCATTTTATTTATGAATTAAAACACGTTTTTTTCTGTAGTTCTGGAGTGCACTTGTGTACGAAAGCCTTTTTGCTGGTTTGGAAGGCTGATACTCAAATGGAAATGGGATGAATAAATCAGGAGATAATGTGAAGCTCAGGAGTCAGTCTTGAGTGTTACTTTACGTTTTTCCTCCGCAACCATGAAAGTACTTATTGGAACAAGCATGCCAAGAAACTGGACATAGAGGAACATTTGCTTTCTCATTGCTGTCCTTCCACATCTAGCTTGGTTTCTATTTTCTTTGGTGGTTTCAACTTGTCACTGCTGATTGTCTCTACTTTTTATATGTAAGGATTTACTGCAGTTTTGTAATATTTTAATGAAATTTAATACAAAGTGATTTCTAATGAGATGTTAGGGAAGGAAGATACCACAAAGGCTCTTATAGTAGAATATGTTTGTGAGGCATGAAAGGATTAAACTATAGAGCATTTCACATGACAATAAGAATTATTAGAAAAAGTCTGAAATAATAAATATAATTGTGTGTAGCATAATTTTACCCAGATAACTAATGTGAGAGAACCTTTGCTCTCATCCCCTTTTATCCTTGTGTTTCCCGTCACAGTCCACAAAAAACTTTTAATACAATTCAAACTGCAACTGAGCTAGAGTTGGAACAGGTTTGGGAGCAATAGATTATTGGTTGATGTCGTAAAGAAGTTATTGTCTGTTATGACTAGTGTTATTGTCACCATAAAGTCACTATATACCATCTAATAATTTCAAAGTAGGTCATATTATGGTAATTTTCAGGTTCACATTTATATTTAGTAGTTGTACCAGAACAGGTTTACATAGTTTCATTTTCAAAAAATACCATATTTTTGTCATACAGCACCTCTTTTCACCCTGTGTTGGACCCCAACCCCCCAGTGAAGCATCTCACTTCTATTAGATCGTTGTTGGGAGCTGCACACGCACAGTACCTAGGTAAGGACTATTAGCCAATCAGAAGTAGAGTAGGGTGGGTCCTGACAAGCAAGGTAGTGTGATAACCTAGACTGGAACAAGATGTTTCAGAGTGGTAAGTTATCAATTAACACATTTATCTTTTATAGTAATGTTTTAACTGTGCACTGGTATCTAATATTTGGAAGGGAGGGTGGAGGTGAGGGGAGGCAGCGGGCGGACGTCTTGTGAGCTGCAGCTCAGTGTGTTTCTCCATTAGTGTTTTTGAGGACATGCCACACGAGCCGCTAGGCGAGCATTAAAGTGACGCAGATAGGTTACGGTAGTAAAAGCTGGACTGCAATCGAGCTGTTTTCAGGCAGTTCAGGAGCAATGTCTTCTGTGGGAGATGGTAACTCCCTATGGGGTGGACTTTGGGCTTTTTCACTTTGTAAATCTATTACATGCACAAAAAATATATATGACTCAATAAAGGAGAGGGAAAAAGCCAAAAGGCATAATATGACCTCTTTTAGATACATTTCCCCATGCATCTACAGCTCAGTACAATGGAAAGAAATATAGTAATTACTTTCTTCATGCTTAATTATAATTTTTTTATGCTTAAGGCAAACACATTGATTAAATAAGCCACTTAAACATACATTTTAATTTTAGAAGTGAGGAATGTCCTTATTTTCCATGTTTATTTTCTACATGGGACCAGACATCAATCGACTGGCATTTTCGGCAATCATTGTCGGGCCTCAGCATAGCCGTTTCCCTGGAATGACTTTGATTTGTCCGTCTCAGTTGTGCGCATGCGTCGCTTACAGGAATTGTAATAGCTTTATTAAGGCGCATGTGGGCCTGGGGAAGAATGAGCTGATTAAACCACTATCGAGTCCTGACTGTTGCATAGAGACCCCAGTTGTTCTGCTCCCAGGAAATACAGCCAGACACACAGAGATTCATTCGGAGCACTTGTACTTGGTCTACACTACTAATTGTGTCAAATTCACTAGAAAATCTCTATGGCAGACCAAGGGGAAATGTTATGATTAGACTTTGCAGGCAGTGCTGCCAAATCACCAGCGAATGTGTGTGAGTCTGTCTCCTCAGGTTTGACTGGGAAAAAGCACTTCACACTAATCGGTTAAAACCCCAGCCCACCCATCTACACACACACAGCTGCTGTATACAAACTGACACACGCGCTCTGATCCCCACGCAGTCTGCCAGAATTTCTTTAACACTTCCACTTTCTTAGGGATTGCTGGCGTGAAACAAAAACATAAATCAATAACACATCTAGGCTGATCTGGGAGAGAGGGGTGTTGCCAACTGAGACCCTTTTTAACCGGAGCAAAAACGGCATCGGCATCTTTGCCTTGTACTGATGAGACGCTGCCAGGTTTGTCCTCCTCTGCACACTTGCAAGATTTTTTTTTTGATCAGTCAAGCGGAAGAACAGCCTCTGATCAGTGTACTCTTGTTAAACTTTCAACTGCATATGCATATGTGTTTGAATGTGTGGATTTTCTCTCTGAAGGAGAAAATGTTGCCGGGCTACAAATATTAAACTGGAGGAGTGGAGAACACATGACTTGCTGCATTATTTCTCTACCTGTTTCTATTTCTCCTCATGGAATTTTTATTAGAAAACATGCAATTGATGTACTTAATTGGCTTATTGTCTGCATTCAATAGTGTTATTTATGCTTCTACTCATGTATAATAACTAACATTGACAAATAAACTATTATTCATTGTATTATATTTATATTTATTAATATATTTTAGTCCTCTTAGGAATGGGAAGACAAATAAAAGTAACATGCATGGCACATACAGTATATGTAAATGTCTGGTTGTGAAGTCATGGTCATCTTTGAAAGTGTGAGCCAAACATTTGTTTGGTGTCCCGTGAGTTTGGATAAAGTCTTTAACCTATACTGAATGCACACAAGGGCAGCTGGTGAAAAACCCAAACAGGTGAAATGCTGGGGTAGCACCTGTTTCCATGTCTGCCGGGTGGTGTAGCTTTTCAAGGTGTCTGATTGATTTTTCTCCTTGAAGCTAACATCAGTTACAGCTTCAGTTACAGTGTGAAGTTCTGTTTAATCTAGGAAGAAAAGTGGAATCTACATTTAAAATATAGAAGATCAAGTATATGGAGATCATATTGTTGATAGATACATAGTGTTTCCCACACATAGATTTTATTTGGGCAGGCCGCCCAGGTATATTTGGTGACCCATTTTAGCATTTTCCAGAGAAAGAGAGAGTTGTTATCTATTATGTTACAAGATGCGGACACAGTGAATATTTTACAAGCACGGACCAGGTAAGGCGACAGTGAACACACCAGTGCAGATGTCATTCGGAACCTCGTTTGTTTCAGCGTTGCGATAGGCTTTGTCATTAAAGGCCTACTCCACATGCGGCGGACCTGCGACTGAAAACAGAGTCGCGGGTGGAAAAATACAAAAGACGACTTCTGTGTCTTTTCGGCAGACTTTATAAAACATAGCCTACTGCTGATGGAGAATGTCAGCAGAGCAGACACATACAGGCAGAGAGAAACAGAAAGAGGTGGGGCATGCTGCTGTGTTTGCAGCACAGGTGTGCATGTGTGGGGAAAAGAGAACTAAAGGGAAAGGGAGCCGTAGGCTAGTGAGTAAACACTAAAATAAGGTGGCGAATGAAAATATAATTAAAATGGTTAAATGAGAATGCCTCTGGGCAGTCCGAAATAACTGCCCAGAGGCATTACCAAGATGGCTGCCGAGTGGCGGCACTTGCCTAAAAGGACATTGGTTTTATCCACTGCTTCATCGCCAGCCCACCCTACATGCAATGAGAATATTACTCAACAGAGATGGTGTAATGCAAGCTTGCTTTTTGTGGTTGCAGGAAAAAAAAAGAGCTTTCCTGCCATCTTAAGAAACCTCATGTATAAATTCATCAAATAATTTTGGGCTTGACAAGCAAACTAAATACAGCCAATCCTGTCTCCTGGTAGGACACTTATTGTCTCTTGTAAGTCTTTTTATTTTTCACTTTTCTTTAAGTTGTGTAATCATAATTTATTATGGCGTTTTTATATGTATGGACAACTGTGTGTATCGTTATGTGTATGTGGGTATGAATTTGTGGGTAAGATTTGGACCCCGATTTTGTAATCAAGGTTTTGGTTGGTTGATTGATCAAAAAATCATGTTATAAAATAACAGCAGTCAATATTCCAGTATAAATATATAAATACAAATATTCAATAAATAGATAAACAATTGAACGATGAATTTCTAAATTTCAAATCAAATAAGATCCAGATTGTTCTATTGAAAGCAATACTAGAACAAAGCAAATTAAATTACATAAAGTCATTCAAATACCACTGGTGTACTGTAGGACAAACGCATATGATTGTCTTGATAATTACTAGCCCTAACCCTAATTATAGCTATCACTACTAATGATAACTATCACAAAGTGTCTCTTAGGCTACGTTCAGACTGCAGGCCTTAATGCTCAATGATGATATTTTTCCCAGATCTGATTTTCTTGTTTGACAGTTCACATTGATGTTTAAATGTGCTCATAGGCTCAGCTCAGACTCCAGTGTGAACTGTCTGTGGCCTGAAAGTGATCCACATGCGCGGGTAATAATTGAGTTACTACCAACCGTTGTCTTTGAAGAATTTATTAACAAAAGAGTAATAAACAAAGAGGTACTTAAACACTTATACACAGGGCCGTGCAGAGCCCTTTGGAAGGGCAGGTGCTCAAAGTATAAAAGGGGCACATGGAACAAGGATTTAAGTAGGGCTGTTCTCAAAATATTGATACAGAAATATATCGTTATGTATTCCTTGATGATATGCATATACTGATGCTCCTGTATCGATACATCAGCAAATGCTGTGACACAGTTTTGAAAAAGAAACAGAGGGAATACCCAGCTCTAGCTTGAAAACACTGTGGACTGACAGAACTTACAGGGAACAGTTGCTGTTGAGGGGTTGCTGGGGATGTTGCTGCTGTTGTTGTTGCTGCTGATACTACTGGAGGTGATCTGTGACTAGATTTATTATAAGAAACAAAGGATATATATTAGATAATTAAACAAATATGAGCCCATGACAAGATGTAAAGATTGCTGACAGTGTGTGGGACTGGCTTACTATAACTGACCTGCTGTAGTGTTGCAGCCGCTGCCAAGGCTGACTGCTACGAGAAAATAAGAGGGAGATGCTCACAGAGACTGCTGCACACCGAGAGCTGCAGGTAGAGGAAAGGGAGAAAGGACGAGGTTAGCCAAGGCAGGGGTAAGAGTGAGACAAATCTCTAGACGGGTTGGGGTGTGTGTGTGTGTGTGTGTGTGTCTATAGACAATATTTTAATAATTTTATAAATTGCATTGTGAATCTGAGATATATTTGGATTTTGATTGACTATCTGTCTTATCATAAATCTAAATAAATAAACTAAGATGTGTGTGTTCATTCTGTTGGCCCATAATAAACATGACAGAGCAGCAATTTCATACGTTTGTCTGAAATCTAACAGGGCCATTTCTTCTTCACTCTTCACTTTGATGTCAGGAATATTATTTATTTTACATTGACACTTACATTATTACATGTATTTCCAGTTATTTAGTTTATATAGTAGGTTTGCTGTTGTAAACACAGTTAAAATGCAGACTAAATCTATTCCAATACAGTTTTGAATTAAATGATCATTTAAAAAAGGCTGATAAGTAGGCTATAAGGCGGAGGAAGTATCATTATCATCTCTATTTTATTTATTTCTTTTAATTTAATATATTAATTTTCTAACAAACTAACACACACTTATTGTTTTACTTATTTACTTTTTTTAAATATTTATTTTTACGGAAGAGATAGATATACACTCACCTAAAGGATTATTAGGAACACCATACTAATACTGTGTTTGACCCCCTTTCGCCTTCAGAACTGCCTTAATTCTACGTGGCATTGATTCAACAAGGTGCTGAAAGCATTCTTTAGAAATGTTGGCCCATATTGATAGGATAGCATCTTGCAGTTGATGCACATCCAGGGCACGAAGCTCCTGTTCCACCACATCCCAAAGATGCTCTATTGGGTTGAGATCTGGTGACTGTGGGGGCCATTTTAGTACAGTGAACTCATTGTCATGTTCAAGAAACCAATTTGAAATGATTCGAACTTTGTGACATGGTGCATTATCCTGCTGGAAGTAGCCATCAGAGGATGGGTACATGGTGGCCATAAAGGGATGGACATGGTCAGAAACAATGCTCAGGTAGGCCGTGGCATTTAAACGATGCCCAATTGGCACTAAGGGGCCTAAAGTGTGCCAAGAAAACATCCTCCAC
>NC_060150.1:13332842-13503021 GCF_021292245.1 Micropterus dolomieu | reverse complement strand
ACCCAATGACCAGGATTTCTGTTTTGTCTGAGTTCAGTTGGAGGAAATTATTTGACATCCATTTTTTAACTTCACAAAGGCAGTTGTTAAGTGAACTCAGCATTCCAGGGTCTGTGGATCTGACGGGCAAGTATATTTGTGTGTCATCAGCATAAATATGAAAAGAAATGCCATGTTTATGGATAATATGTCCAAGGGGAAGCAGATACAAGGAAAACAAAATGGGTCCTAAGACCGACCCCTGAAGCACATCATATTTAACTGGACAGAACGAAGAGACATAGTTGTTTACAGACACGCAAAACTTCCTATTTGACAGGTAGGATGAAAACCATTCTAGGGCAGTACCAGAGATCCCCACCCAGTGCCTCAGTCTGTCTAACATGATGTTGTGATCAATGGTGTCAAAAGCAGCGCTAAGGTCCAGGAGTACCAGAACTGAGCACATGCCTTCATCAGCAGACATTAAAAGGTCATTGGTGACTTTAAGCAGGGCAGTCTCAGTTCTGCGGTACTTCCTGAAACCAGATTGAAACTTTTCAAATATTTTGTTATTTTCCAGTACAGTGAGCAGCTGTTTGGACACAATTCTTTCTAGAATCTTTGCAATAAAAGGCAGTTTTGAAATTGGTCAAAGATTATGTGGGAGGGAGGGATCTAAACCAGGTTTCTTTAAAAGTGGGTTCACGCAAGCTGTTTTAAAATAATCAGGGACACAACCAGTAGATAGGGAGCTGTTGAAAACAGATCAAATGGGGCCCAACAGAATCTATTACTTTCAGTAAAAACTTTGTAGGTATTACATCAAGTGGGCTGGAGGACACTCTCATTTGTGATACTGTTTTTAAAAGCTCAGACAAGTCGATGGGATAAAACTGGTTAAAACTCTCTTGTTGCTGGTGAGGAACCTCTGAGTAAGAGGCCGCGGGGGTAATAGAGGCTCTGATTGACACCACCTTATTGCTAAATAGACTTGAACTGGTGGTGTAATTGAACTCGGGTGACCCTTTAAACTTGTTGATGATGTAAATGATTGCACATTGTCACCAGGTATGTATATGTCAGGTGAAATCTGACACTTCTGACAAACTTGTCTTGAAAAAAGACACAAAATCGAAGCTTAATTTATATTCTAATTCTAGTTGGGGAAATTACTTTATGTATAGTTTAACTAATTAAACTCCACTAAATAGAAATTTTCATCTATTGTGCTTGAAAGACAAGATAATTTAACGTCCATATAAAGCTAAATCCCCATTTGGACGTTTAAGAGGTTGCTGCCTCTAAATATGAATAATTTTGACAGAATGTGGGGATTTTAATAAAGACATCCAGGGGTTGCACAGCAGCAACAGAGTAAAGCTAAGTGAGATGAGAAGAGGAGACAGGAGAGCAGGAAGATTCTCTCGTAATAAGGCTGATTTATTATGTGCATAATTTTACACAACCATATTGAGCTTAAGTCATGCACACAGCTATACAGCACTGATTGTAGATCATGTGGAGGGACATATGTGTGGTCCATAATTCTAGTTTGGCGGTGTGGATATTAGCCTACTGTGGTTTCCCCAAACTTTATACTTTGTATATTAAAATTATCCTGCTTGGAAATGCATGTAATTTAAATTCTGACTCTGAAAACTGTTAGTTAAATTGCCTAAACTAATGTGGTGGACACAATTGTGATCTTTTCTTCCTCTCTTGCATTATAATTCTCCTTTTTCCATGCTGATTCCATCAATTTTACTTCCTCTCCTGTTTTGATCCTGCTTATTTTCCTCCCGTGTGAACAATGACACAGTTTCCATCTAAAGTTTCCATCCACATTAAAATGCTAACTTCAATGTAGCACCAGCTCATGAAAACAAGCCTGATTTCCTGGATTTATGTTAAGGAGATAATCAGACATCACAACCCTGCACTGAGACAGCTGTGGCATTAAAAAACGGCTGTAATGGAGCGGATACAAATTCCTCCTGACTCTCGTGCGACCCCAAGGCTTGGTTTTCCGATCCTGATCCCAATCCACATGACACGACGTAATAACATCTGTCCCTCAAGAATCCATGTTCGGTGTCAGCTTGCACTTTGAGGTGATTGGAGGGTAATATGTGTTGACTTTGTCCCATGTTTGATGTCGTTTTGAGAACACTTAACTACAGCTCAGTGAAATAATGGCAATGAAATTGAAAAAGAGCCACGACATGAGGCCTCTGTGGGATACTTATTTCGAAACTGGCAAATTCTTTTAGAATAGTTCCTACAGCAAAACATTTTGGGAATTCACGTCATATCAAAAGATTTAATATCAAATATGATTTGAGGCTATGACAATTGTGAAGGGAAAGAAGTGCATGTTATGAGTGAAATGTGTTATGGATGTCTTTAGGTACTCAGTGAAAATGCAAACAGAATCACATGAAGGAGGCTACAATTTATAAAAGGAGACAAAGTTGGACACACTTCAGTGGCCCAGAATTTAGAAAGGGGCCGGCAGATGCGTAATGTAATGTTTGTCTGAACTGTCTGAATGTTCAAGTGAACTTTGGTTTACTGTAGTGGTGTGAGTTCTACACTGGAGAGTGAAACCAGATCTCCATGAAATTACCGGCTTACTGTTTCCACTGTCTGTTTTCATTCACAAGCAGCTTCAATGATGCATTTAGATTTTGTCAGTTCATGGCAAACTAGATGTTATTTGTGTTGTGAACATTTGGCTACAGATTGTAAAGTTAACTGTTCATTTAAAATGTGGACAGACGGGGCGTATTGGTTGATTCAGAGTTGATTTGACCCTGTCCTGTCACCACTACTGTTTGCAATTACAAAATAAAGTTAAATGTGTTGTGGAAATTATATTCCTGGTGAGGGGCTGCGCAAATAATTGAGTTACAACAAACCGTTGTCTTTGAAGAATTTATTTAACAAGAGGGAAAGCACCAAAACAATCTCATAGCTCTGACCTAAACCCTAGGTTACAAAATGCACAAAAATACATAAAAAATATAGTTTTCTATATATTCTATTTCTTTTTAAAAACATATCCTCTATGTCTTGATAAGGATACGAGGGCAGACTGAGACAGATGTTTAATTAGATTATCTTCTTTTCTTTACTAACTGACTGGATTTGCTATACATTTGCCTGATCTCCTTATAAGGCTCAGAACAAATAATTATAATTTATAACTTTAATTACACACTTGGTCAATAGTAAAAATTCCTAAATACTGCCATCCTACATAGGTGGAAGGAACACTATATGATTTATTGAGGCAATATGGATGCTAAACATCTGATCAGTTTTTTGGAGGCAAAAAAAAAAGCACTAAAGCAATAAAGTGTTGCTAGGAATTTTGGGTCCCATGGAAACATCTCAACTTCAGCTCTGACTAAACAAATCCCACACTACTCCTCACTGTACAAGTGTTACCCACCTCTTAGCTCAACTTCTCAACCCTATAAATGTCATATTGTTTCTTTGAGAGTAATATTTGAACACAGCCTTTATGATTATGTTAACCATCACTCTGTATCATTGCTGCAGACACCATATAAATGCCTGTTTTTTCCTGTTCAATGCACAAATGCCAAATGAAACTTAATCTCTTGCTCATGTCTGCATAGTAACGCAAATGCTCTTTTGCAGTGATTACACCGTTATTGTATATTGTAGTATTTAAGGTTTAACTCAGTCTTGAAAATTAGGTTTTTAGCATAGCCTGTTTGCCCACTTTACACATAAATGATGCTACAACAGCCTCTCATTCAGAAAACAAGGAAACATTCCCGTTTTGTTCGACATGAAACCTACAAAACGTAGATTATCTTTTACTAATGAGCTATCCATTTTTCTCTTTTTACCCTCCATGCTCTCACTGTGACCAATGGGATCTCTACGGATCTTCTCGTATGTCTTCTGTTGGCCAATGGTGATGCTCAATTTTTTGCTGACATCAATAGGTAAGACAAACAAACCTATGACACTATTAAGCATTGCTAAATTATGTTGCCTCTTCTGCTGCTGGCATACTAATGTCATGTTGTGAATTATTTCCATCTATATCATGATGTTAGGTGTTTTAGTCATGGGTTGTTGTATCCTCTTGATATTGTCAGCATCTTGAATTTTTTCTTTTAAATGTAAGAAAAATGAAAAGAAAACAACAACAAATGATTCAGCTAAAAATAACTTTACAAGTGCTTCTAAAAAAACTCTGACCTCAAAAGAAATCAAGATGACAAGCCAAAAGCTCAGGATGACTGCACTGACCTGAATACCAGCCAATTCCTCAGTGCAATAGCAAAACAAAATTAGGGCTACATGCAGGCTAAATAGCCTTTTAATAATTTATAGTTTATTCTGCTCTGGGCTGCATTGATAAGCTGCCCGCTTAACATACTGAGATCATGAATAAGTGAAAATCTGATTCACACAGGCACTTTACTCTCTATTTACAAACTGCAAACCCAGAAGAGAGATGCCATGCATGGCTTGAAGGGAAAACACTAGCAGGTGTGATCTAAACATCTTTGCAAAATGGGAATCTTTGGAACCGCTAAACTGAATCCAAAATGGCTGGGCCTTGGCCCTGATGGGAGTTGTAGTTCAAGTGGAAGTTTCAGAAGTGCTGCCCTCGGCAATGTCACAAACCACATAACTATACGTTCCTCTCATCAAAACAACTCCGGAGCCTTTTGAAGGATTCATTTTTTTTGTCACCTCAGGCGTCAGGAGTTCCATTCTGCACTGTTATCTGCTTCAAGTCTGATCATTAGTGCCACAGGAAAGCAGCATGTGGACACCTAGTTTTTACTCGTAGTGACTCATGACAGATCTGGCCACATCCATCGGCGAGGCCGGGTAATTTTTCCAAGGCTTAAGCCCTGTATGTTTTGTCCGTAGCCCTGAATGGAACTCAACAACAGCAACAAAAATATTTTCCATATTAATATGCAATAATCTTCATGACGAAGCCTGTCTCGCAGGTCTTCAAGAGCAGGAGGCTGCTCGCAATAATATTGCTACATTTTGTTTGAAGTTCACGTAAGGTCCCCGCCGTTACTCAGCCTGCATTTAGAGAGAGTACGAGAGAGAGAGAGCGCTTGCATTGCACACAGCTTCGGGGCTTGTCCGCGACAACTGAAAGGTCCCTAGCAAAATTGTAATCAAGACACTGAAATATAAATGTCAGTGTCTATGTAGCATGACTACATTTGATCTAATAAATTTGAGAATTAATACCAAATTATGAATTTTAATATCTAGAAAATATTAATTCATAAATCTGTCGCGGGGCACCACTGGAGATCCAATTCGCCCAGAGTCTCTGGACCTCTGGGTAGCGTTTTAATAACTATACAATTATTCACTAGTGATCAATTAGTTAATAATTGCTCAATTATCTTATTATCAATTATCTAAATTCTCGTGGCAGGGACTTGGAGACAGGCAATACACACACAATTTCTTTGACTACAGTGAAATTTATTAACTAATTAAGGTGAATATAAATGCGTTTACATATAACAGTTACATCAAGAAGATAAACAATGGCTAAACAATGAGAATGTGGGGTTCCGTGCGTTCTCGGATAGGACAGCTTAAAGCCGTCGCTTTCTCTGCCAGGGAATTGCTCTGGAGGTACGTCTTTTGTCGGCTTATTGAAGAAACTCGTAGTGGGGGCCTTTTCAAATCCTGGCTCGGGTCAGAGGTTTGGTCGTCCTTTGTTACTGCTGGCGGCCCACGTTGCTGACCATCTGGGCATCGGGGATCAGTGTAAGTTAGCTTGACTGATAAAGCTTTAAAAAAAGAACTTGGTCGTTCTTGAATTAAAATTGTGTAACTTACGGTCTGATAACTTTAACAAACAAAATTAAATTAAATAAAAAAGCAAGTAAAGTTGCTGGAAACGAGGGAAACATCAATGTCGCGGCGTTTCGCGTGTGTGGCTTGAAAACGAACAAAGGGCCTTCGTTGTGCTGGGTTGAACTGCTTAGGGCGTTGCCGGGAGAGGGAGCACGCTGGGTGCAGTTGGAGAGCCAGGAACAAGCGGGGATAAGAGAGAGCGAGACAGTGTGTGTCGCTGCATTTGTCTGTTGGGGCGTGGTTCCCAGAGGGCAGCCCTTTGTTCCCCTGAGGGAGGGATTATTTCCGGTTTCCCGAGAGACCGTCTTTCTTTAGACATATTAAAAGTTAATCAAAAATCTATTTGTGCATATTGTAATCAAATATCTTCCCACAATCAACCTTAATTGTCAAACGGTTGTACTGTTCTTAGTTTTAAGCACTTGATAAAAAGGAAAACAATTGTCAGTAATTAGACCTTAAAAGGTTAGCATTTCGTAGGAATCACAGATGAGAGGAACTTAACTAGCTTTCTGGATATATTGGCTGTTATACGTTCTTAGAGAATATAAGTAAGATACACGAATGGCATCAGATTATGGACAAGATAAAATAGAGAGTGAAATTTATACATTAAACGGCATTTCAGACGATGGCCTGTAATGCTTATTTTGTCCACTTGGGGGAGCTAGGGTTACATGACGATAGCTTTGATTCACCCTAAAACAACCTTCTGCTCAGAAGCTTTAGTTATTTTATTATTAAAAGTCGAGCTAGAAAATTGTTCGGGTATAGGATGACATTTCTTTATCATCTTTTCTAAAGGAAGTGTCAAAGTGTTGGGAACAAAGCATTGATTACAACATAGAATGAATAAAGGTCAGGGATCCTTCCTAAAAATTAAAACACTGCAAAATTTACTTATTTAGATTCCTTTCAACAACAAATAACACCAACATGGTAACATAACTACTCAAATGGAGTGGAGAGACCTAGTTGGGTAACTTAAAGATTATTTAATTAAACAAGATAATCAATAAAAATGCTTGGAGTTTTGAGTAGACAGTCCTTTGTTTGCACAAAGAGCTCAAGGCAATGTCTTCTGGGTGTCCTGGAGTTCCTCCCAAATTTACGTCTGGCTGTGAAAAGGAGAATATCCTTTGATGTGAGGTAATCGAACAAAGAGGAAGGTCAGTTGCCATGGTTACGTGTGGGGGGGGCAGTTTAGGGTTTCCTGCCCTCTCTTAAGAAGAGTTCCGATAGGCTGTTCAGGAGAACGCTAATCTCTGGTCAGTGTTTCTTTGTCATTTTAACAGTCAGGCACTGAGCGTTATCTCGCTGCGGCATCAGAGGTGGCCAGTTTTACGATCAGACTGCCCAGAAACAGCACTTAGGGAAAGCGAACCTTTCACCTTTTCCTTTGGGGTCTCTTCAGCCGTTTGTTGAGTTGATATCTCACCCCTTCCTTTTCTTTCTCCCAGGGAGAGAGAAAGAATTTGGAGTAGTCCAAATTTATTTTATATAAAATGCACAAATCCACAGTTTGTACACTACATCTAATTAATGTATTTGCTACACAAATTGTCGCCGCAAAGTAGTGAGATGTGACATGACACATCTGACCGCGACACAGACTTCTGCTGTCTCTACCCCCTCGCTCTGAGTCCTTGTTTGGGACTTTCTCTCTGCTCCAGAATGCTTAATTCCCTCTGAAGTGGCTGGACTTTATCAGAGATGCTGAAGTTAACATTTGTGTGGATTTGTGGTGATATTTCTGTCTGATCACAAGTGTTTTCAGTTTCGGTTTTCTACCTCTGATGAAGAGCAATGTGCCCGTCTCATCTAGTACAGTCCCAGACCGGCTCTGTGTCTGTCAGATGGTCTAAGGCGGTAGCCCACTACCATACCAGCAGAGCAATAACGCAGGGTAATGCACTGCAGAGGGGCAGGTATGATTTTATACTATAGACTTTAGACTCTGAATGTGCAGAAAGTTTTGAGCATGAGCAGAAAACCTGCTGAAACACAGGAACTATTAAAGTACAGGGGTTTCTAACTGAATTCAAATTAATTAAGCTAATTTATCATTGAAGTGAAAAGGTGCCACATGCACATTTAAAAAGACTTTACTACTTCAGGCACGCCTGCATGTATGTCGACTCCAAAGGAATTAAATTAAATGAGAAAAGTTGATCTACAGGAGAAACATACCTGACAGCAATACAGAATGCCTTAGAGCCTTACTGCCTTACACTATTTTTTTATTTTTAATTGTCACCTGAATTTTGTGTTTCCTTTTATATAAATAAAGACATTTCCTCAAAAATGGGCTGAAAACATGAAAGAGTTCTGGGCTGGGCTAAGAGGCTGGAAAACGCCACTGACCACATCACATGGAGAGTGGCTTGATGCTCCTCTGCTGGGAAGTTGTCTGTTTTGTTGTTTTTTTTTTGTAGAACAAACACTTGCACATATCCTGTGACGTTTCATTTTGTGAATGTGCATTTACAGTGTCTCAGTATTATTTGTTTGCTGATGTAATATTCTGCTACAAATTAGATTTTAAACTTCTTGGAAAAAGCCTGAGATCATCCACAAGTCAACTGCATACCCTGAAGGCTCAAACTGTGCTTGAATCACAGTGTTTGCGCTGCCACTGTGTGTGTGTGAGTACATATTTTCTTGTAGTGATATCCGTTTAGAGATGAGTCATGTCCAAGACGAGAAAAGCCCTTCAAAAAAAATAGTATTCTTGGTCAGCGCTTTGAAATGGGCTGCTCCTTGCTCAGGTTGAGAATTAAGGTCGATTTTAAGGTTATAGGAGTTTAGGGTTGTTCGTGTAATAGTGTTAAGCCTGAGCGTAGGGGTTAATGAACAAGTGTAAGTCAGAGGGACCCAAACAAAGCGTGTTTTGTGCGTGCATGTGCACGTGTGCGTGTGCTCGAGCCCTTAATCCTTTAACGGGATTACAAGCTGCATTGTCCTTTGTTCACTTGTTCCTGTCCGCCCACGTATGCGGCTCGCAGAGATGTCAAAGCCCACATCCAGGATTACAATGTAATGGGCTCTCAATAGACTGGGTGAGATGGAAGCCTGCTGGTTACATGATCATTTTACCATATTCCCTTAAGCAATTCTAATTTTCTAATGCAACCTGAGATACAGCTTTCAAACTTTGATTCAGAATACGAATGTCGATGTTATGAATGAAGCTTCAAAGCTGCGAACTGTTCGGTACAGCCCTAAAAATAACAGGATTCCAGTGGGCGGTGCTTCCTTTGCCAAGCCACTTATAGTACAGTTGAGTGAAACTGCTCCCAGTAAAACAACAATGTGAGAGCACAAGTGTCCATGTTTAGTCTTGCTGGGCTATGTTTGTATCTGTGGCTGTTTCCCATCGCCAAATGAACATACAGCATATACAAATAAATGCAGGCACTTCCGTCTGTGTGTGTGCTCATGTTGTTTGTAGGAACATACCAGCAGTTTTGCATGTTTTACTCCATTAACTACAAATTGCATATAGCTTGCTTTACGGTCTCCCATTTCCCAAAGCACAGAATAAGCAAGTTTTTAGATGGATTTCCATGCCATTCTAGTACTTCATGAAAATCAACTTGCAGAGACTTTAAGCATACATCACCCCTCCTTTTTGTTAAACTTTTATTGGTGAAATTGTTTAGAAAGGAATTAGAGGAACTCAAACAAGTTTCAAGTCCCTTAGAATTGATTTTTATTGTGTAAGGAAATTAATAAAACAGCAGCTGTCTACAAGGCAGAAAAGCAAGTCAGTATTTATACGCACATATAGCCTAAAACATGCAAAACCACCATTCTGGCAAAAGTGTTTATATAATATACCTGTTTTCTCGCATGCATGTTAAAGTCATCTTGCTATATTGCCAGTCAGGCATCTCTTGGCCCACAGAGCACACGCTGTATTTCACAAGCAGAGACAATATGCCTATAAACACAACATTGTCAGAGGAATAAGTGTCAAGTGGCCACTTTGTTCGGCTCCATATGCAGGTAGATGGAGGGAAAGAGGCAGGTAAGAGGTGCACTGGTAAGGTAATGACTACCTGGAGTTGCATCCAAAGTCAACAACTGGAATGGTGATGGAAGAGCCCAAATTATCCCCAGGGGAATGGCCTTGTGTGGATCCATCATTACGCTTGTGCCTGCATGATTGACACCTGAGCTCGAGGGATGCGTTTTTGTTAGCATATCGACTGAGAAGCTAAAAGTGGTTGAAGGCAGTCTGAGCTCATCCAATAATGCACAACGGCTTATGGAGACATCGATTGTATTTCAGTAGATCAAAAGATCTAAAAGGCGAGGTCGATAACTTTAGAGGCACAGTCTGTGATCCATGTGCAAACACTTGGCAGCATCTAAGGCTCTGTTCAGACTGCCAGCCCAAATCCATTTTTTGGCTTATCCAGATTGTTTTTAGAAAGTCTTGACAGCAAAAAAACACATGAAATGTGATTTTTTTTCAAATCAGATCGGCGCCACATTTGGAGGTGGTTTAAAATGCAATTCCGACTGGATTTCTTTTTCAGTCTGGACACTCTGGCTGCTCACATTTGACTCCAAAGTGTTTTGTGTCACTCACAACGCAACACATCACAACATCAAATCCAAATGGTTGTGCTTTAGAGCAGCTAAACAGAATCCATGCTCCTACCAGCAGAGCAGTACAGAGGTTAATAAGTAGGGTAAGAAATAATAAATAATAGTTCTACACAGTGACTCGACAGTGTGATTGTTTGGAAGGCGAGATGATGGATCTCCATTTCTGATCTGACTTGGAAAATGCATATGTTCTTTAAGACAGAATAATGCATCACCAGCGTTATTCTGTCTTAAAGATCGAATTTGAGAAACAAATCTGATTTGCATAGAGTCTGAACAAAGCCGAAATCTAGTTAATGTCTTCTGATGTTGTCTACATCAGTTATGTTTTAAATCATTGAAGTAAACATGCAACACTAATTCTTTATACGTCTAAATGCTAATATCCTTGTTTCACACTTAATTGATGCAAAAACTCTATCTTGAAGTCATAACTGTGTCAAACCTTAACACAGACATGATGCACATATTTCTAGATTCAGCTGGACTTAAACTTCATGAGGCTATAAATATATCTGACCTCCCCCTCACACAAATCTTCATAAATATGCTTAGAAAAAAGAAAAAAAGGCACATTTTTATATGCATGTTTTTACATTTTCTTCAGCATCAGAGGAATCCAGTGATATTCGTTTGTACATCCATGGTTACAGTGCAAACAGGTAGTGCTAATAGCTAATTCGGCATACTCCATGTACAATAAAAATGATTGGACTATTCACCTTGAATGAAACAAGGGGGTCAAATTTAGAATAAAAGTGCTAGCATCCCGTTTCCCATCAAAATAAAAATTAGGACACACAACAACGTGATTATGGGTGGTAGATAGTACTTATTGTTTCCTCTCTGTACAAGTGAATCATGTAATTGGTTTGTTTGTCTGTTTTTCCCTCCTGCTCATCACGCCTGCTGCGTCCTACTTTTAGCCTATTTCACACAGTGAAAACAATCTCCTTGAAAATCTCTGCAGTGTCAGGAAAAAAAAAGTAGACTGCATCTTCTGTCAATTAGTGTGTTTCCACCATATGTGATGCTCAGTTATTCTGTTTGTGAGCTGCAGCATGGAAAAAGTCATATCCTGTCTGCAGTAAATCCGTTCCAAGTCCAAGCTGAAAGCTCCTATAAAAGCTCCGTCTCTATTATGGAGGCTACAGCGTGTATATTTTCACGACACCTAATTATATAATTAGGGCTTGGTAGACTCAGCAAGTGCCAAACACTTAGGGTGAGATAATCACTGAACATGCACTGTCCCCTCACAGTGAAAGGATATGAGACCACCTCAGGTTCATTCACCTGTTTTTGTTTTTTTTTCACATTGCAGGATTCAGCACAAAAAAATTCAGGGATTGCCAAGCGTATCCCAGCGCATTTGAAATCTAATAAGTGGAAGGTCAGAGGTCAGGGTCATTCGGAGAATTGTTCCATGTTTTCAGTGATTTGTAGAGTAAGTTAGCCCCGGATTCTCCCAGTAATAAAATGAAGAAAGGAGAAAAATGATACAGCAATCAACGAGCGAGAGAGAAGCCAAACAGAGAGATTGAGGAGTTATTTGGTCAACACAGGCATGGGCTGGGAGGTGCAAAGTGAGAAGTGTATGTGTGTGTGTGTGTGTGTGTGTGTGCAGTGGAAAAAGAGGGGGGTGGCTGTAGTTCTTAACTGAGACAAACTGGAGCTATTAGAGGGCCCATTGTTGCCTGGCTGGCCCCTGAAAGAACAGCTTGTCCTAGCACTTATTCAGTGAATAGAAGGCCGGCACTCCCAGCTATCTTGGCTGATCGCACAGATCAATCTGGCCAGGGAACCTGCAGCAGCAGTATAGGACAGTGGGTGTGTTTTGTGTGGATGTGAACATGTTGAATGAGTTGCCTTTACTTATGTAGTTATATAGCTTTATAACTAAATGGAATGTAATATAAACGAGGCATGTTAGGAAAATTTTTCTCATCAGAGGTTGACATTTGTGATGATGTTTGCTTATGTTGCCAGGCAATTGTCAATGTAACCACACCCACACAGTTTTTGTTGTTGTTGTTGAGAAAATGTAAAGGCAGAAGTTTAATTCAGATTTTTGATAATTTAGTAGTTTGTTAAATCTGGGATCTTACATTCAGTTTTGACCAACCATACCTTTGACCATCATATGTTGCTGTCATTAGTGACAAAAATTAAAGGTGGGGAAAAAAACAATTTACTGAACTATCGGGATTTTTATTAATTTCCTATTTTTAAAATCTTTTTCCAAAGATCCAGAATCCATTTGAACTAATTATGAATTGTTAAATTTTACTAATATTAATTCTAAATAATTATTTAGAAGTAACTGTATTTGTTTAATTCCTGAATTTCTATGTAACTAGCTTTATTAGCAGGAACAGCTTAATATAGCATTTTACTTCCAAAATGATTTTATTTACCATTTTTATATGCAGTGTAGCAATGATATTGCTGAAATAAAACTAAAATAAAAATAAAAGTGTTTTTGGAAATATGAAGTGATTAAACTTTTTCCTATGGTTTAGTGTTAAATTCTATCATAATATCGAATGGCAATACTTATCAAATCGTATTGTGACAGTATATAATATGGAGATAAGCATATCACCCCAGTGCTAATTGAAATTATTTGTTTTGATTGTTGAATTATAGTAGGTAATGGAAAATTATGAGTTGTTTCCTATATTGGCTACATTGCTCTCTGATTTGATCCAACAGCCTGTTAGTCTCTAGACAGTAGTGTAATTCTCTCCCATGATGCACTGGATGAACTATCATTCTCTGCAACAAGCCTTTGATTACAGCCATCTTAGTTAATTGTAGCTCAAGTAAAGACGGTGCTGCTGATCAAAGTTGCGCGTTTAGTGTGTAACTAACCATTCACAATGTAGCCAACAGTGTTGAGCCAAACTTACAGTCAAAAGTACGGTACGTTTGGTCAGTGCTGCAGGTTGTAATATACCAGAATTATCCTTTTAACAGCTGTTCACTTTATTCCCCTCACAGTCCAGTAAGTTTTTCTCACCTGTCTCTCACACACACGGGGACGCACACTTTTAGCCGCCAACCTGCGCTTGTTGCACAACTTCAAAGATGGCTGATTTAACTAGTGCTATCTCCCACTCCAATAAACAGCTCCCAAAACAGCTTTGAAGTAGCATCAATCTTCCTTTTGCATCTGTCAAACTTCTCTAACATCCACTTTCCAACCAACCAGCCCATCAAGGGGAAATCAAAGTGCCTTCAGGCGCTTGACACACTGTAAATTGACTGGTGTGGATAAGCCACGGCGTGAATGAGCTCTGAATGGGATGAGTCTATTTGCTGGCTCATAACCATGCGGTTTCATATCCCCCACAGACCATATAACACGGACCTCCTAATGGTTCTCTCATCATTTTAAAATTCAACTCACAGGGTTTTTATCACCCCTGCCTTAATTTGTGTGTGCATAATTGAAAGAAAATTAGATTTATGGGAGCCCCCACATACAGTAGAGAAAGCCTGCAGTCCCTCTCTATCTCTGTCTCCTCCTCACACACTCTCTCTCTCTCTCACACACACACACTCACACACACTCTGACCTTGTTGCCTCTTTTATTTACTGCACAATGACTGCAGTTTCCAGAGTGTAATTAGAGCTGTTATAGCCTGGCCTTTGGTCTCAGTCATTTAGAGGTGAGTACGCTATCAGTCCTTTCCCCCTTCGCCCCACAAGTCAGAGAGTTTTCCTCCCACTTCTCCTCGACTGAGGCCTACAAGCTCACACTTCCCTTTTTTGAAGACATAACAGGCCCATTTTCTCCACTCATTTTCATTTGGGCTACTAAATTAATCATTTCCCCGCATTTTCAGCTGAACACCCACAAATTGCCCTGGTCAGAGCCCGAAGACAAAGGGATTTTGTGTTAATTAAGCATACAGTAATTCATTTACACGCCGTCCCCTTCCTCCCACACGCACACACACATCCACTAACAGCAACTCTGCAGCTGTCAACACTTTAATTTGTGTGTTCATTTTTCTTTCTTTGTCTTTGTGCTGCCTCTGCCTCATGCTCAAGGAAGCACTGCACCTTGGCTGTAATCACATTCAAGCAAGGAGAGAGAGGATTTGGTTTCACTGTTTACTGGGCATCTGCTTGATGAAAAGGGTTTTTTCTGTACAAGGGAGCCCAAGCTTCAACAACAGTGGTGCCTTCTGCCATTTTTCTTCAGCAGTAAAAACATTTTTCTGACTGTATTGGGCCCAGAGTGATGTTTATTTCCAAACCTGACCAAAGGAAAAACATAACATAAATGGAACTGCGATAACATCAAACTTGTACTGACTGCATTTACTTGTTCCCTCATTAATTATACATAAGTTTTGGTGCATTATATGAAATTCTAGTCCAGACAGCCTATTCACAGAAACTTGAAAAATGAGCAAATAACATCTTAAAAATTCATAGAGAAATTTCTGTTGGCTCTATTTGCTTTCGACATAATATATTAAAACCTATGGGCCTTTGATACTGGCCTGTATCGATTTTTCCTCTTTCTACTCTGATACATAACGCCCATACATAACTCTTGAAACCAGCCCATCAACCAATTTAGGTCAATAGATCTTCTCTTTTCTCACTGTTGGCAGGGAGATCTGGCCTGGCCATGTTTTATAATACATCGATGTATCAGCTGGGTGTCTCAGACTGGAGCTGATGGACGATAGTGACCTTTCTCCCCTGATAGCCAGGGATGACCACAGTATATCAGCTGGCCACAATCAATACATCCATAAAGAGACCTTGCACACACAGGAAGGTAGAGGGTGTACACAAGGATGGGCAGTCTTTATGATACATGTATTAACATATGTATTTGAAATACAAAATAGGATTTTGTAATTTGTATTTGATAGGGTTGATGAAAATGGATTCATATTTTGTAATACAATACTGTAGTAAAATATTTACAGTAGTGAGAAGTCAATGTGATGACATCATAAAAAATTTATTCGATTTTTAGCAAAACTTGCTACTTTTCTTGACATTTCCTGTTCAAGTTTTGGTGTTTGTTTTAGTAGCCTAGGCTAAATCCTTTAGCAATTTAATTTATGTAATGTTCTAGTCAGTTGTGCACGGAAAAAAATATGACAAAGCATTTCAGATTTGCGCAAACTGTTAATTAAACATTAAACGGTTGGTTACTTTAATACTCACCATATTTATGTGAATATCTGATCTGTTAACTGGTTGCATATGTCAGATTGATTGCATGAGCTGTTACACTCAAACAGTGTCCACTTAATCAGCTGAGTCAGCGTACTGGTGAAGGGATAGATCAAATAGGCCCATAGAAGGTTTGCTAAGTGTTTTCATGGTAGCATGGGAAAGTATTTTTAGTATTTTAAAATATACATAATTATTGTAATTATTTTCATGCACAGCTGATGAAAACTTTAAGTTTATTTTGACGTAGCATGGCTGCTGTATTTTGTAATTTATTCTAAAGCACTTGAAATTATTAAAAAATATATTTTGATGTTTTATTGCCCATCCCTTGGTGTACACAACTGCTACATTGTATATGTAGCAGTTGTGTACACCAAGGGATGTGTGTAAATCAGGCAGGAAAAGAGCATTTTACCAGAAATTTATACATGCACATTACATTACCATTCAAGCTTGGTTAGCATCAAATTTTATAAGCATCAGTTCAGGCAGTAAAACGTCATTTTCATGATTGTATGTTTAAAATGTACACATCAGCCAGCCATATAGTCAAGAGTTTTCATGATTCAGTCATTTGTTCCATTTGTTGTTAAAATCAGCGGAGGCTCTTATCTAACGTGGCCCGGCAACTAAATATTCTTTAAACAGATACATTAGGGTCTCAGTGTCACAGTCTATTACACTGTATGACTCTGAGAGAAATAAGCTGTTCCTCCAGGCCCAAGGAAGCCACCACAGACAGAGATATGCTTCGAAACAAAGGCAGCTCTTTGCAGTGGTCTCACCATGGCAACACACATCACTAATTTCAATGGGCGTGATATTTCATTAGTTCTGGGCAAAATGCTGCACTGATGGACTGTGTAACTGTACTACTTTTTCCCTGAAATTAGATCAAATGAACAAGTGAATGCACTCATCTGCTAATTGCAAGGGAGGAACAGAAGGAGGAAGGGAGGGATGATGCGATGGATGAGGCGAAAAAAAGGTGAAAATTACAGTGGTCCTTTTTTTTTTTTCTTTTTTTTTTTTTCTTTTCCTCTGGCTTGCACTGCTCCATCGTGTATCTGCCAGCAAGAAGTGAGGTGTGTGCACCGGTGCAGTGAGGGGAGCCGCCAGTAGCCTGACAAGCTTATCTTTATCACCTGTCACTCTGACATCTGGTGTCTCTGCTCAGCCCCAAATCCTCCCTGCTTACCTCCATGTGACTAAAACACTCTCTATCTCTGTCTCATGTATGTATGATGTCCATATAGTTATGTCATATTGCTCTGTAGCCTATATTACCACCTGGCTCAAGGCTGGCAACAAAATGGAGGCCACACACAGAATTATAATACAGAGATGATTAATTGAACCAAATAACAAACAGGGACACAATCACGAGGAGTGTAGGTAGAATTTGAGTGTATGCTGCAGCAAATCAAGCACATGGGCGTCCAGACCAGAATAATAATAAGTAAGCACTAGTCACTACATCCCAATATGCAATATATAATAAGAAGCAAGACTAAGCATCTACAGGCTGTACTTTGGTAAGATAAAGGCTTACATCAGCTTGCTAACTTGCTGATGTTGCCATGTTCACCATCTTTGTTAATTATGTTAGCATGCTAAGATTTCCTAATTAGCACTAACCACAAAGTACAGTTGAGGATGAGGTATTGGACATATTGAGGTTTGACCTTGGGGCCAAATGAAATGTTAAGGGATAACCAAGGTAATTACAATTCATCCTGAGGGAAATATGAGTGTCTGTACCATGTCTGCACCAAATTTATGACAATCCAATATTTGTGGAGAGGTGCAGCACCTCCTTTCACCCTGTGTGTTGAACGCTCCATTTTAGCTACCGAGTGAAGCATCTCACTTCTATTTGATCTTTGTTGGAAGTTGCACAAGTGCAGTACCTACTTCAGGACTACTAGCCAATCAGAAGCGGAGTAGGGCAGGTCTTGACAAGCAGGTAACCACGGCTTCGGTTCAGTTGTATGTGCTCCAGAACCAGCTTCACAACCTAGACTGGAGCAAGAGTTCCAGAGTGGTGGGTTATTAATTTGTAACAAATTGATCTGTCATTATGTAGCACTAGTGCACTAGCACTGTCTCTACATCACAGTACTTCTTTATATCCATTGACTGCCTGGAGGGTATCTAACGTTTGGAATGTAGGGTGGGGTGAAGGGAGGTAGCGGGCAGACATCTTGTTACTGTTTGCTGCAGCTCAGCGTGTTTCTCCACCAGTGTTTTAGAGGGTGTGCCACACTAGCCTCTAGCATTATGGCGCAAGTTGCAAAGTGACGCAGATAGGTTACAGAAGTAAAGGCTGGACAACAATCAAGTTGTTTTCAGGCAGTTCAGGAGCAGTGTTTTCTGAAACTCCCTTTGGGGTGGACACTGGGCTTTTTCACTTTGCAAACCTATTGCATGCACAAAAAAAGATATATAACTCAATAAAGGAGAGTGAAAAACAATATAAACATATAATGACCTCTTTAAGATATTGCCACAAGAGCTAACGATTCCATTGTCCTACATAAACACAAAAAGTGAGGTTGTTTCAACTGTTTGACTCTTCAGCTTATTTTTTGCCGCTCACCTCCCATGTTTACCCCATACATGCACTTATAATCCAATAACCACCAGGGGCTGAGGATGCAGACAAACAACTCGCACACTGAGGAAGAAGAAAACCCACTGGGAACGCAATACTGGCTGAATTGAATATTGATTGTTGGTAATCCGTGTGCTCCAGCTCTATATGAAGTAGTGGTAAAGAGACAAAGCATGCTGCACTCTCTGATCCTTAAGGTAATTCACACTCAACTCCCCAGAGCAGTTCTGCTTTGGAGTCCATCATGCCAAACGGATCACGGTCACATTACCAGACCACTCAGTTTCTAAGAAAGCCAATCATCACCATCAGGGTATGACGGCAAAATTGAGGTCATTTTTAGGAAAATCTATCATCTTTACTGCCACATCAAAGAGAATATATTGTATAGCACATGATGGTGGTTAGGGAAATATAGCAGGGAGTAGTTAATGAAGCACATTACCGTACAGAGATGACATGGATTTTGAGGGCTTGAAATTGGCACCACAGATGCTCATCAAGCAATCAGCACTATTTGGATGTAATTTTATGGTAATCCTTTCATTTTCTGAGCCATTTTGTTCATTTCATGGATTGTAGATGCGACTCTGAAGAGAATCTGGGGGAAAATGGCACACGGCACACAATAAACGGAGCCTCCAAATTCAAATGAGGGGAATGCATCACGGTTTAAAATGCGACTCTGAGTCGTTTAGCAAATAATTGTGAGTAGCTTATGAATGAATTCACAAGTTTCAATTACTTCAAACGGCAGTGATTTTATTAATGAAGCACATGGACAATGAGATAGGGAGTAGAATACAGACTCCAAAAAATGACAGTTTACTTCCGTCTAGAGCAGTACTGTGAAGTGTAGCAAGTCTGAGTTGAATACTGTTTCATACTCACAAACCGTCGTCCATTTCACAATCTGTTTTTATCACACTAGGCGCAGCCGCTACCCTATGATGCAGTCAGGATCAAGGTTACTTTATACTGTAAATGAAAAGTTAATTTCTCAAAACACTGTACATCTGTTGAAGCTCAAGTTTAGAACTCAAAAATCCAGAGAAGAGTTGAGAGCCCTTTTACAGTAAAATTATTTTCTTTAATTATAACAACCTACATAGTAAATTATATGTAAAAAAAACAGCACTAGGTGATGTTTATAGAAGCGCACACTATCATTCATAACACTTGTGTTAATTTTGAAGAGGCCATCTTAGCTCCATGAGTGGACAAACAACACTCGAATCAGAACTTGCCAGCTATACTTGTGACTGACAAATCTAAACCTATTGACACTGGAAAATTTACTGTGCAGTAGTCATCTTAATAAAGTAGGTGTAATTTTTCAAATGGTTATCTGTTTCTGGTGTGTTACCTGTGTCACCCCCCCCTAAACTTTCTGTAGAAGCTTGGTGAAACTTAGAAATGGCACCTCATTTCCACCACGGGCCAAAGCCTTTGTCAAATTAATTGTTAACAAGTGTTACTGCTGTGTTACATATTTCTATGAGCTGCTACCTGCTGGTGTAGAATAATTATTTCCACATCCTGCTGATGTGAACGTGTAACTTATCAGTCTTGGCAGGTTAAGCTGTGCAGTCAGTTGATTTAAGTAAAACAGTGCCTGTGACCAAAAAGCTAGATTGTCAAGAAAACCATAAGGTAGCTTGTATCACTTAATATGTCAAGCTTTTTCTCATGACAGTGTTGTAGGTGCTTCACATAAATCATTTAGTTGGGATTGTTGCTCAATTTGTATTACTATTGTTTCATGAGTCTGCAATGTGAGGGATAATCTATCATGACTGGCGCATTAGAAAACAACGCACAGTGTGGAGGCTGATCGCCCTGCTTTGGTTCTGCATCGTGTGATATATTTCAATAACCGAACAACTTTGAGTTTATTATTGTGCTTATTCCGTGAACATTAACCAGCCATTAAAGCATATGTTTTTCTGGTTGTCACTGAAAAAAATAATGAATTGATCCTTCTAACAGGAATTATTTTTGCACCCAAAGCTTGTTTTAGTTCATAGAACTCAATTGTTGTCCTAAACCTATTAAAAGGCATGAATTAGCCACACTGTTGCATTGTCACATGTTCCTTAAACATGAACATAAGCAATGTAGCATATTTTTAATCATCCCACATACAGTACTGCTGCCTTAAATGCTCACAAGTTAACGTGTATTTATCTGCTGCTGAAAATTGTTCCCAACAAATGCACTACTTCACCTGTTTCAGTAATGTTTACTAAAATTACAGTTGCCAGCAGTTTTAGGAAACTATTGAGACTTTAAAAAAAGAAAAGAAACCATATTATATAAGAAATGGGTTTGGAGCTGAGTACCACAGAGTCGGTAGAAGTTTGAAGGTAGTAAGAGATGTATTTGTTTTGGTCTTTTCAAGCGATTTGTTTGTTATTCATTGTTTATCAATGTTGTAAACAATTACACATTTTAGATTTAGACAGCTAAATAGCATTTTACTTCTATGGCAAATAGTTTTTTAGTATATCGGAACAGAGCTTAACTATTAGAACTGGGACTAAACAGAAGTAAATATCATTCGCAATTTTCTTTTTTTATCCTGCAAGCCAATCCTGCATACAGTATTTCAAGGGTAACTGTACAAATGCACAGAATGTATGCGGAGAGACAGAATTTCTTCACACATAGGTCATGTTGTTTGTTGGTGTTTCTATGAACATTGTAGCCTGCAATGCGAATCAGTAACATTCTGTTTTTGTAATGCTGAGAGAGAAAGAGATCTGTCTGCACTACTTATTCAAGATATGTTGTATATTATGTTCTCAAATTGGTATTCCATTTTCACATCCATCAGCAACGTCTTTCTCGTCCTTTAAAATGGAACAGATACCAGCATAGTCTCCTATTCTTAAGTCTTCATTTAAAAAAATCAATCTCATAAATAAACATTGGCATTTGAACACTAATTAAATGAGTAAGAGGCTTGGGCCTGTTATTCCCTAAGGTTAGCATATCCCATGACGGCAGAATCATTTACAGCGATGCGACGTATTGGGGCATTTTCCCCTGAAGTTTGTTTTCCAACAATGACAACAAACTGCAGCATGATTCCAAAAAATGTCCATGGGCAATTTACAGCTTGCTTTTGAAACTGCAATTGCTGATCTTTAAAAAAAAAAAAAGGGTTCATATAGAAGGACTTTGAAGTACAAAATGGCTCTTATCAACTTTTGCCAGCTGTTTTAAAGACACCCGTTGCTGTGTGCATGTGTGTTGCATTTAAGGTTTCTCAAAATTGCTTTTCATTCATGCAAATCCCCGTCATTGAGATGCACTGTGCGTCAACAGTGCACTTACCCGAGAGACAAGTAGATTTATCATCTAAACAAAGTCAGAGAGGAAACTTGTGAGTTTAGCTCTGGTTTTGGAAAATTTCTTGTTAGCCTTACCAAGAACCATTAAATGAGAGGGATATCATTTTCAAGTTTAATACTAATCGTATCCTCACTAATGAACGCTGCACTTTTCATATTAAAAGCTCAAGGTAACCAGCTTTCCAGTAAGACAAATAATGACATTTTCCTCTGGGTTGCAAGACCAGCATATGCGAGAAAGTCATTTCAACTAGTAAAAGATAAGTCTAAGTGAGTGTGCTGAGCAAAGAGTCTCACTCTGGTAATAAATGTAAAATGGGTATTTAAGACAGGATGGCGGGGATATTTCCAGGTTGTTAGATTATTGGCTGCAGTTGGGACAATTCAATTAACACTGGATGAGATTAATCAGTGACTCGGCCCTGCTCCCCCACACGTTGCTGGTGTAATGTAAACTTAGGCTGCAGCCAGAAGGATCCATTATGGTCAGTTTTAATCCATTTTCAACATCATGGAACATGAAAGTAGTCTGAAACAGGGGTTGGCTGGATTTAATTAAGAGGGTTCACTAGATCAGTATCTGAGAGCTTTATCTGAGACACAAGCATTGAAATTTGTTAGTTGGGAGCTATTTCAGATGTTGTGATTAAACTCTCTCCCTATATGAACTCTAGCCATTTGAAGGGAAAAGTTAACATTATTGCCTGACAGGCAAAAGTGGATTTCTAATGCAAAGTTGTAGATTCAGGATTAGATGCAGAGTGATACAGATTAGATACAGTGTGGTTGGAGCTATGCGTGGTACGGCTCTAACAAATCATGACAGGCCTGGACCACTTTGGAATTACCATATTTTATTTTATTTATATATTTTGTTTCTATTTTTCATCAATGTATGTCTATTTTTTTGTTTTGTTTTCTTCTGTGTGTTTCATTTTCTCAATACTTGGACAAGTGTGTTGTTTAAAGGTTGTTAGACAGAATCAAACCAAACCAAGCACTGAGTAGGCAGAGCTGCAGCAGCTTGGGTGCAGCATACAAAATGAGAATCTAACACTTTGAAAACATGAAGGTTATTCCCATCTGTTAGGTCACATTTTGTTATGCCAATTGAGACATATTTCAAAAACCATTTAAAGGGGCTATATGTAAGTTTTTCAATGAAAAAAATCAAATTTTCATTGCCTTATTGTTAATTGGCTCGAAACTCACTTAGAAATGAAGCACACGTCTGTTTTCGCTGTTGCTTGCATCAGCCATAGGGCTGTCCCCGACTAAGGATTTACAAAGTCGAATCAGAATCGTCAAGTCCTGCCTATAGTCGACTGATAGTTGAATCATATGTTTTTGTGCACGGCGATTGCGAGCCGAAGCTAAACTGAGTCTTATTGTTGACCATTTTCTCTCTCTCTCTCTCTCTCTCTCTCTCTCTCTCTCTCTCTCTCTCTCTCTCTCTCGCCTGCCATTCACCGGTCTTGTGCAGAGTTTTCGTCATGCTGCCGACAACTGCATGCATGTCGCGGTTCCTCGTGGGTAAATTATCCGAAAGTCCCACGAGGTGCGGACAACGTGGCACACCACCAGTTGGGGCTCCATCTCACCTGCCACTACACACATACATGCTACACATACACATGCGCACTGACGACACATGGTTAGGGTTACAATTTTGGATTTATTCACACACTTTAAAACATTTATTGGAAGTTTTTTTTTTCTTTTTACATGTTTATTTACAGCATAAATGTGTATTGTAATAGGCTGTATATTAACTTATTGAGAAAACTGGTACATCAATGTAAAATCAGACGTTGAGCACTCCCATATCGCCAAAATGGCATGATCCTTGTTTCACTGAGCTTCAACTGTGAGATTGACAGTCGAATCAGTCTCCACCTATCAAAGCATCGAATCTTCGACTATAGGGGGTCAGCCCTAATCAGCCACTATTATTCTATAAATGTGAGGACACTGGCTCGGATTCAGCCCTATCCGCGCTCTCAGTGTAGCAACAGCATGGCCGCTAACGACATACAGTCCACTAACACCATAAAACATTAACTCCAACATAAACTCCATGTAAGGATAAAAACAACAATGGAGGTTTATGTGATGAAGACTGTCAGACCAAACAAGATGTCGGGTAAAAAGAGTCCCACCAGAAAGTCACGGAGAGAGTCACAACGTTATCCGTTGCAAAGTTGTATCGTTATCATGTAACGAGCATGGATTAGTTCAACCTGCAGCTGATAAAAATATTACTGTAACGTTGCAGTGGGATTTTACCTGAGTTTCCACCTCTGTCTGTCTATAGCCGTTGTCACGCTGCCTTTTTTCCGGGAGTATTATGCCAATATGCGGCTCGCTGTGCTGAATGAAAGGTACGGCGCTGGTGTTGAGCAGCCTCTGAGCCGGAAACATTGGTGTAACAGAGCCTGAACATGCCTATGTGAAAAGCCACAGCCGGCATGCAGGTGTTTTATGCGTTTATTGTGGGATTTCTTTATGAAAGTGGTTGTGTTTCAGATTCTTCTCACTTGAGTTCAAGCGAACACGCGTACGGGCACACACCTGGTTGTAATCTTAGAACCGCACCACTAGTGGCCGCTGAAAACTACATAATGTCCATTTAATAACAATCATGAAAAATAAATCTCTATTTATCTGTTTAAAAATGACTTGATGAGAGGTAAATATTTGTCAACTGGATATCAATATCATTCACACTTACGTCAAAATTACATTTGGTTTGTGATCGTGAATAAATGTTTAAATATCAAGATAAGCACTCAGCAGAGGAAGAAACAGGTTTACAGCCATACTACAGGCTCTGTGCGGCTGTACTTAGGCACAATGGTATTTTGAGCTAAATGCTAACACTAGCATGGTGACATGCTCACAGTGACAATGCTAACATTCTGATGTTTAGCAGGTATAAATATTTACCATGTTCACCATCTTAAGTATGCTACCACGTTAATGTTTGCTAATTAGCAAAATATTGGATACTTTTGACCTTGTGATGGCACTAAATGAAATGTCTGGAAATCACTTAAGTTATTACAATTCACCCTGAAGGGGGCATAAATGTCTGTACCACAATTTATGGCAATCCATTCAATAGTTGGTCAAGACATTTCACTCTAAACCATGTCAACATCATGGTGGCTCTAGAAGAGAAGTCAGGGATACATCCTCTGGGACCCATGGATGGCTGTACAATCCATTCAGTAGATGTTGAGATATTTTCAAGTGAAATCTTTGACATGCTGGTGGTGCTACAGAAATAGGGGATCACCCAAGTCATTAGGATTCATCCTCTTTGGACTGTGAATGTGTGAACCAGATTTCATGGCAATCGATCAGATAGTGGTTGATATTTTTCAGTCTGAAGTAAAGTTGTTGCTTTGTAAGTATAAAGAAAGCAGAAAAAGTTCGGTTCCTGGTTTACAAAATGATGGTTACTTTACAGACCTTAAATCGATGTATGAATGCTGTTATCAGATGCACTGATTTTGATATATTATCTAATGTCTTAACATTTTAACCAGATCATGTGAACTAAAAAAGTATGGGAAGTGAGATCAGATTTGAGCTCTGCATGGCAGGCAAACAACAAGGTAAGGTGATTTGGCTCAGTGTAAATGTATTAGGTATGATGCTTCTATTTATTCTGTGCTGTGATACGATGTGACGAATAGCACTGTCAGATATATAAAACTATGCCAAATGAATTTACCACGGAATGATAAAGGCATGTGACTATATTTGTGTTCATGTTTGTGTGAACGGCGTAGGTTGCAGGAGTATCCTTTCAGGATGTTTCATCAGTCCGACTGCCCACTGAGCAGCAGAACACTCATTTGGCTTCACTTTCCACGAGTGAGGCCCCAGTAGAATACACTGAAGGTTACTGATATACTGAGGGATTAATGGAGGAGGTGTTAGCAAGGGAGCATCTGTTGGGGTTTAGGCTTAGAGTTGTGATTGAGGTGGCATTGCCAAAGAATCAGATTGGCAGAGGAACAGTCCTGTTAGACTGACCAGGTGATCAAGATAGTGAGAATAGAGAACGTGGTGGACTAATGTATCTGCTTGGCAGGACCACTGAGCAGCTGAGGCAATTATATAATTTCTATGCCAAAAAATATGTTATATGTTTTTTGAAACATGAAAGGACATCACAGTATCTCTTAAATTAAATAAAATTTTATTCATATATTGCCAATTCAAAAAATTTTCATATCGAGCAGGTCTAGGCCATACACTTTGTAATAGTATTAACAGAGACCCGATAATTCCTACCATAAGTAAGCACTTGGCGACACAGGCAAGGAAAAACTCCTTGCTAGGAGGTAGAAACCTTGAACAGAACCGTGACTCGGGTGAGAAGCCAACACAATATCCACAGAGAAATAACTAGTACTAATGATAATAATTGTAGCAACTGGCGTCAAGCAGAAACATGGAGGCACCAGGAAGCCCGCAACCACAGATCCAGACTCCACAGCTACGGAGCAGGAAACACCTGCAGAAAGCGATACTCTCTTACATTGATGTGTTTCATCTGTCGTTGTAGTGCTTATCACCTTGGGCTGTAGGAACCTGTGACCGGCATTTTTTTCAGTATTTTGATATTTTATAGACCAAACAATCAGTGAATCATATAATTATTGAAAATGGTTGACAGATCATTCAGCAGTTGACAAAATCTAAACTCAGTGTCCACTTACACGTGTGTTCTGGAGCTTTTAATCATATCACATAGCTGGTAATAGGAAAGCTTCAGAACAAGCGGGTAGATGGACCATGAGTTAAGATTGTTTTGTCAGCTGCTGGTTCCAAGGTCTGAGACCCATCATGAAAACACATACAGATTTTGTCAAAAGCTTAAATTTCACACATCCAGGGACACCTCTGGCGGAATTGCTATAAAAACTATGCCCGGCGTATGGATGTAACCCAGATCTCTCAGGTTAGAGGAAAATTCCCCTCTAAGTCACTGACTACAGCCCTGGCATCTTCACAAAGCTTCCACCTTCAGTCAAAAAGGGATCATAACATAATCCCAAACCATCAAAGATGCCATCGAATGCCTGTAATGCTCAATTTTGATTTTTTTTTCTCCTTCCTTTTTGCTCTCCTTTTTACACCCTAACTATGATGGCTGAAGGCTGTCAGGAGCTGGGGAGGGGGAGCTGAGATGGTGCCAACACACATGCGCATCAAAGGCACATCATCAAAGTGAGCCATCTGTCCTGCATGGCCCGGTTCTTTTCTACCACCCAGTTGATGATGTACACGTACAGTAATAGGATTACACAATAGTGCTGCAGTGATTATAACTATACTAATAACACAAGAAAAAGTGATCCACGGAGAAAATGTTAAATGAACTGAAAGTTAATAGAGCAGTTTTCTAGGGATGCAGTTTGCACTGAAACAACTTTGCTTCCAGTCTTGATGCTTGTTGTCACGGTCTAAAATATCTTGTTTTCTGCTTCTTTAACTTTCTGACATGATTACAGGCTGTATTTTCATTCATTTCTGTAGATTTTACTCTATAATGCCATTACCCTTCCATACACCCATTTCAAATGACATTGTCAATACACTGCACAGGCAAGAATTGAGACTGTTGAAAAAATGTTTGAAGGGTTATATCTACTGTATATTTGAGAGACAAAATCCACTTTGTGTAACAGTTTTTCCACTCTGATAAAGCCGAAAAGATCATGCCGTTCAGAGGCAGTCCGTAGAGAATTGCTAAATAAGGTTGAATAAATATTCCATGAAGCTCAGTATTTGGTTTTATCATGTTGCCAGAAATATAATGAGAATAACTTGAAGATGACACTGACAAAGGTTGTGTTTGACTTACAGGAAAGAAATAATAGTCAAATCCTCTTCCCAGATATGTGTGTTTTACACAGACACATACTATGGTGAGACAGAAAGTTTAAATACTTACAGATATAGTGAAGTAAAATCCACTGGTACAACACAGAAACTATTACAGAAAAGAAATGAAGCCATCTTTAATCAAATTAAGGAAAATATCCAATTTGTCCAAAGTGTAAGTTTGAGTTATATAACAGCCCAGATCAAAAGTCTATGCTGCATGCTCGGGGTAGGGTACATGACTGTTAGGCATACAATGATCTGAACCTGAGACCACCCTTATTAAACAAACTGCATAACAGCCAGATGTGACCAATCCATATTAGACTAAACACAGTTTTCTCTCCTGCTCTGTTCTTTTGCTGAAGTGAGCTAGTTTTGATGTGTAAGAGTAGTTTCGATACTCATCATATACCTTCATATGTGAAAGCAGTGGTAGTGCTTTACTGTGAGAGTGTTGAAAATGCCAAGCATGGTTAGCTAACGTTGCCCAAAAAAAGTTTGATGTTCATGATGCAATATAACAACACAATCTTATAAACTGACTTGAAAGAAATAATATGCATAAGCCTAAAATTATAATGGTGTATTTTGTCTTCAGCTCTACTGTACGTGAGATGATGTGTTCGAGTTACAGCCTCATGTTGACTTTCTTTTTTTGCACTTTGAGGTTGTGTTATACAGATTTGAAGTTTGAAACTTTGCTATTGCACCACTGCTTGGTATCAACTCTGAGTTTATGAATCAAGACAGAAAAAGTCAGATCCCTAAAACTGTTGCTTCACAAAAAATTGCTTTAAAGTTAGCTTAGCAGCAAGCTAGCAAGCAGGCAGTTTACAATGGAGTTCTTGCTGAAGGAATCATCTCCCTGAGCAACTCACACAGGCTCATAAGGATCAACAGTTCAAAGAGATAATTAGGGTTAGGCCATGCAGAGCCATTGAATCGATCAACACAGTCAGTGTCTTAATAAATTCTACAAACGCGCTGGCAACCAGTGAGCAGACACCCAGATGGGGCAGATCCAGACTTAGATTAGTTTGGTTTCCTGCAGTTTTAAACACATTATTTACTTTTTGTACCATAAACTGTATAGCCACCTTTTTGGAAGGGTAATTTTGTTAATGGCTAGAAGAAAGATCAAGGCAGCTGCCAACACCAGGAAACAAGGCAGGTCTCATAGTATCACAGGTTTCTAGGAGGAGGACTAGAAGAGGGTGTCTAATGTAACAACGTGTCAATTACGTTTCAGAGTTCAGCCAAAACTGACTCAGAGTTCTAAGTTAAGGACCAGGGTACTTTGTTGATACACTCACACAAAGTATTACTGTTAGTTTGGGTATGATGCTAATAAGGAAACATGCTGTGGCCTTGATGTCTTAAATCTAACTGAAATAGAAGGTTAGAAATTCAGTGAGTATTTGAAGAAATACAGAAATCATCAAGGGAGCAGAGTTCACAAAGCAATCAACATTTAAAAAACGTAGAACCAGGGATTGTGCTGATTTAAAGAGATTAGTTCAGAGAAACATTTTGCTCGTGTTGTCTTATATTGAAGAGAAAAAAGGTCTTCACGTCATGTCATAATTTCACAGCTTTGTACTTTCCCACATCTGTTAGCCTCTTCTGCGATCCCTTTAAGGGAAAGGATGCTTTATTTATCCAAAGTGATATACTGACAGAAGAGTTGGGTGTTAGCTTTTAGTAGTGCCAAAGCATCTGAAGAAGAAGAAAAAAAGATCACTGAAGCAATTAATCAGATCACTAGTGTGGGTAAACCGTGCCAAAAGATGGGCACTTTAACCTTTGATGAAGACAAAGTAAACATTGTGGTTTTCTGTGACAGCTTGAACACAATACACTAGTCATCAGAGACATAATTATATTATAGCCAGAGAGTATTTTTCAAATTGACTGCTCACCAGGCCTGTCACGCTTTGGACTTCTCTACAGTTGTGCAGTGAAAGCGACATTCTGCATTTAAAGAGTTTGGAGGGTGGTGGTTACTTTTAGACTTTCCAAAACCAAAAACACAAAAACAGAAGTGTTAGGAATGGATTTGTTTACATGTCCTGCTACCTAGCTTACCAGCTGCAGTAGTACATTAGCGTTAGTGATGGGACTTAAGGCTCTTTGGACGGAGCTGGATCTCATGGCCCCATTCCATTCAGAGAGCCGGCTCTTTCGGCTCCCAAACAGCTCTCCATTTAGTACCACTTCTGTTGCTCACTGCCTAAGTTACATTCTTATCTGTTACAAGAAATAAATATGCAAGATTCTTAATCTGCAATACAGTAAAAAATTGTCATATTGATGGTTAAAAAGTGTTAGATGTTGAATATAACTATCCTAGTTGTATAACAAAACACCCTACTAATGAAAATTTAAAAGTATGGTTATTAAATATTTACTCAATACAAACACATACTGTATTTTTCAGTTAGTAAAAGTAATTTGTGTAATCTGTTTGGCTCTCAGACAGGAGCAGGCTCCCAATGTCAAAGAGCCGACTCGTTCCTGACAGACACATCACTACTTAAGTTAGCTCCAAGGCCAAAGAGCATATTATTAACTAACTAGCTCACTTTATTTCTTGGGAATACAGTTTATGTTAATAAAAGCCCTGTTTACTGTAAGCACCACTGTGTTGTGAGAAAGCCTATGCTGGGAGAGATCAGAGTTTAGGCTAAATTTAGAAGCTCTGTCCTGGTCTTTATTCTCGCTGTATAATGTTCTCAAATATTTATGCTCTGTTATTGTAAACTGCATATGTACTGTGCTCTAACATAAAACTTGATAGCTATAACATACTGTAAATAAGTAACAGGTTGGATGTAGTACACAATCAACTGAGAGACTGAGGGTTTATGGCAAAGGCTTCCTCTGTGGATTAAGTCAATTGTTCCATGTTTGCGCTGACAGTGTGGTCATCAATTTACATGGTGCAAGCTCAAGTACATGTAAGGTGTGAACTTCTCTAAATGCACTCCAGCAAACAGGATTTTAATCCCTATTCTGTATGTGTCTTATCACTTTCACTATAACAAGAGGAGATGGCCAGAAGATGGTGAGTCATCCATCAATATGATTTCCTGGAGCAATAGTATGCTCATGTCTTTTTGCGGAGGTGTTCTCTGCAATATTCTGCCCCTTTATTGTATTCAACAAGGTAGCTGTGCTTTGTTTTTTAATTGATATTATGCACTATTTGTTTACACCATCAAAAAGACATAAGAGCCAGAAGCACATACTGTACATGACCATGCTTGCGGTTTGTTTCTAGTGGGATTTAAGACGCTGTATTCTTGGCTGAGTGCACAAACCAAAGCTGCATTGAAGCCTTTCATATATATCCATGATCTTTACATTTTCCTTTTTACCAGTGGGAATTGGTAGAGAGCATCAATGTTTTATGACAGCTGTTGGGGTTGGTGCTGCAGTCCCCATGCAGTCCATTAGCAACCAGCAGAACACGCTCGACTTGGTGCAATCCTTTGCTTCATGCCTATTGGCGTTTTTGTCACGCAGAGCAAACCGCGGAGCTTGGCAGTTGGGTTAAAATGGCACAGTGTGTGTTTCAGAGCAGGTCAGGCAGACTTTGCTTGAGTCAAATGACACGTACAAATTTGATACTGTACTGTCCTCCTTGTCCCTAAGAATAATCTACTGTAGAGAGCACATACTTCAGGCGAGGCTGCAGAACCCTCAGTATTAACTGTTAATAAAGGCAAATATCTGCAGTCTGAAGGCTTTCCACCAGATGTTTTTAACTTGGCTGCAGCGATTCGCTCCCATTCATCCACAAGAGCATTAGTGAGGTAAACAGTGATGTTGGGCAATAAGGCTTGGCTCACAGTTGGCGTTCTCCCTATACCCTGAGGTCAGGGCTCTGTACAGGACAGTCAAGTTCTTCCCACACCAAACTTTAAAAACCCACCCATACAATACAGAAAGTTCACAAAATGATGGGCTTCTCTGCATACTTTTGGCCTTCCAGTGCAGGTGCAGAGAATGTTCCTGCAACCATTACAAGTTCAGGTGTTAGGAGTCAGCTACAAGGCCAGGTGGTGGCGCTATCTCTACAAAAAAACTACTAGCTTCTTGTTTGCAATCTGACAGGTACTTATACAGGTACTATATACTGTACTGCCGGCTGACTACAGCAACCGTATCACATCAGATGTATTCTTTCCCAGCTAATTTTTCCCTGACCCAGAGGCCAAACCTTTATTCCTCTACACATAATCACCAATAAACAGAATCTCCATCATTTTCTATCCTGCAACTCTCATGGCAGATACTGAAGCGTCTCAGGTTACAGGTTCACACAGATGTTGAGACAGCAGCGCATATCTCTTTTCACAAGATATTAAATATTCTTTAAAAGAAAAAAATACTCTCCTGGAATGAATAAAAAAAATCCATGGCTGCTGAGCTGTGAACTCAGGTTAAAGAATCCCCTTTTCACCATCCACAGCACCTCAATTCCTCCACTGTTTACTTTAACTTCAACTTTCTCGTGTTTTTTATTGATGTTTGACTAGACTTGCTCTCTTTCTTTCTTCTCAGCAGCAAACCCTCTGCGCCTTCGTCTCTCTGCTCGTTCTGAGCTGCCCTCCCGTATCTCTTTCTCCTGGCTCTCGCAGGCTCTCGTGTCTTTAACGAGCCAGTGAGGGACAACTCGACAAACATTCCATCACATTAGCATGGGGGACTGGAGCTAGGGATTGTGTTAAGCTCAGCATTAGCCACCTTGCTGCTGCTTTAATTACGTTTGCTCAGCACTAGCTACGCTAATGGCTAACTCCGTGCCACATTTCCTCCTCGGAAGAAGGGAACCTGAGCCAAGTTTCAGATGGAAGATGCCAATGAAGATTGTTAAGGCTGAACAACAGGGCCTGCACAAGGAATTATATTCTAATGAGGTAGCCAGCATTTAGGCTCCTATTTTTACAGTATTAGGGGTATCAAAAATAGCAGAGGAAATACTGAATGTAATTGGAAGTTAAGGCAATGATTGTTTTAAAGTAGTGGAAATTAGACTTTATAACCTGTAATATCTTATCTGTCACTATTTGAGATCACTACTGAGTTATACTTTCAGTGTTGTTGGTTAGTGATGCCAGTTTCTGGGACATTCAGTATGCAGGCATTGTTTGAGTAAAAAAAAACTGCCAAATGTGACGCGTCAGCCTAGCATTCAGACATTGTTATTCCTATAGCTCTTTTACTTCACTACCCTTTATTTCCACAGTTTTTCCTCTTTGGGTTCTACCTGTTTTGCCTCTTGCTCAAATCTTTCTCTGTCTGTGCTCCTTGCCGCTGCACATAGTTATCCCCCTGGGTGGGAGATACCATTTCTCTCACTGTTAAATCTCCTCATTTCTTGCCGCATGATAAACACATGTAGCTGCCACTGGTTTAGAGACATGAATCCATAATGTCTCAACCCTTGTTTTCTTTTACCTTTTGCCTGGTAATGGTAATTTCTTGACCAGAATTCAATATATTTCAGAATGATTCTCTGTGTCAAGTGTAGGGATGCAGCGATTACCGGATTTCACTATTAACCGCGCTTTAAAACGTTATGGTTAATCGTAAAGGCTCCGCAACACCGAATGTTTCTGTTGCATGGAATGAAACTGTGGCAACTTGCAGAAAACAAAAACAAAGTTACAGGAACGGTGCACCAGATTAAGTGTTGTGCTTATCAGAGGCTAGTGTACCCTGCCTAAACTATGGCAGAGGGGCCAAACTGTGAAGCTTTATTTCCACCAAAGAAACGGTTGAAGTTGGCAGTGTGGGAGCATTTTGGGTAGGCTACACTAAGACTGACCAGGGCGTTAGTGAAGATGACGGATCACAAGAAAAACTTGCCGTTAAAAGGTTCCTGCTAAAGGAGCGAATAATTACATTAAACTTGATGCAGCACCTGCGGGATCACCACATAGCTTTGCACGGCCAAGTAAAGGTAGGCCAAATACATTATATTGAATTACGTTGCACGTTGGTAGGGAATTAAATATAAACATGTCACTTACAATCGATGCCGTAGCGGTGAGAGTTAAGCTTTCAGTGCAACGTAAACAAACAAAGCAGGTGTAAACTTTCAGACCCACCGCAACGACAGCCCCGCTGCGCTATGAAACCCATTACTTCCAATGGCTTGGTTTGTTGCTGCATCAAGCAATGTGCACGGCGAGCTTGCGCACATGCCGCGGTCAAAGTTGTTGAACTTTAGCGCTGAGCAGCTTCCACGCAGTGCAAATCGCTTCTTTTCTTAAATGGGCCTTTATGGAAGACAGAACGTAGTCCTCTCAAGACCTTCAGTCACTGAACATTTAACGTTACATCATGTTGTCTTCTCCTGTCTGTGCTGAGAAAATGTTGCCAGGTGTAAAACACTAACATACATCAGGAGCTTATAGAATTTCAGGACTACAGGCTACCAATGAAATACATTTCAGTTAACACTGCACTCAATTTCTTTTTCTCATTTTCACTAAAACATATGTATGGATGAGAGTTGATGACAGTAACATTACAGTTTATTCCCCTCCTTTATAACCATTTCTCCTAGTGGATAAAAGTTAATATTCCTCTTATATTAATAATACTGTTGTGAAATTAATTAAAGCATAATAATCGTAATATTTGTGAAACCGTGATTATTTCTCTGACAATAATTGTACCAACAAAATCTGTTATCGTTGCATCCCTAGTCAAATGCTACGGACTAAGGTCGTTCCTCACTAACTTTGTTTGTCTGTTGACTGGAGCTGGGCAGGTAACATACAGGTGTTTTTAGAGCTATTGTTATTGAAAATAGCTGCCCGCTGCAGTGGAAAATGGTGTATGAGGGCAGTGAAAGTGATGCAAAACACTGAAGTTGCATGCTGGAAAACAAAAATGATAAACTGAAAGATGCCAAAAAGCTCTGTAGAGCTGGGAGAAAGAGTTTGAGGGGTAGATAATAGAAATCTTGCATAAATAATACATTATGTATTGTTAAAATCTATCCATTCCCTACATTTAGTTTTCTTACTAAGGACATATACATATAATTAGGACAATTTGTTAATCCAGAGTATGCCATATTCACACATCAGAGTACTCTTTTGTAGTCTACATTTGACCACTAAGCAACTGGAGGTTGAGTGTGGTGAAGCAAGGCACTTGAGCTGAGGCAGAGCGGAGCATGTTTGGTTCATTTTGTCCAACCATCAGTCTTCCCATCTGGTTTGAGGACCAAATCCGGCGCCAGGATTCTCAACCCTCAGGCCACTGCCAGCAATGATATAAAAACTGGGTTGAGGCAAATGCCACATGCTCCTGACATTATGTGTATGTGCATGGCTCATCGCCTTCATACCAAATCCCATCTATAGGTCCATCTCCCTTTTAAATACAATACTTGAAAATGTTTTCCTAAAACAGGTGCATAAATCATTGATTTAAAGGTGTAAAAACATGCAGCAACTGGTTTTTGCAGCGCTTACTTTGATGTGTCATGTTGGCTTGGATCGCATGAAAGACTTCTAGCAATTCACAGGATTTGTTTTAACGCCATCGTAGATGAATGCAGGTTAATTAAACCCACTAAACTCAACTGTGCTGTAGTTCTGTGTTTTTTGTCTGGGATGATTTTTGACAGTAGGGAGTGTGTACTTAGCAGAACGCGGTGAAGAAGGAGTAGCGAAAAGGAGATTCCTGTGTGTCCCAGGTTAATTAAAAGATGATCACGTCTTCAACATCTGGCTGTGAAGTTGTCAGATTCGATGAGGAAAGAGAAGTCAAAGAAATGCCCGAGGGAGTATTCCTGCAGAGCGAGTGAGATGAAAAACACCATCTCGCTGGTGTGTTGGCTTATGTGTGAGCAGGAGGAAGAGATGTTGGGTGATTGAGACAGAAAGGAGAAACAGAAAGAGATTTTGACAAATTTTCAGCTGTGCTGTAGTTCGAAGCAGCAAGCTGATTGAAAAATTCAGTTTTGTTGAAACCTTATGGAGCATGCCAGTCAACAATCACATATGTGCATGCACACATACTCACTCACACATAAATGTGCTAGTTGACTTGTGCTGACTTTTTACTTCGCCCACCAGCAGCATGATCATTAGGGTTCTGGTTTTCCAGTGGGGTTTTATGGATAAGAGTTAGCACAAAAACCGCGACTTCATATTTGGAATAATCTCTGTGGAAACTTGTCTTTGCACAAGAATCAGAGTTCAAATTTGGAAAAATGCTAATCTACATCATCAGGACTGTGTGGGTGTGATTTTACCAGATCTGACAGACAGTGCTGGCAGCATAAGCAAACAAGCCCACAAATGTCATGGTGTTTTGGTTCATATGTTACAAAACTGTGATTGGTACATGGAAGTATGTGACTTCACCTTTTTTCCAACTGAACATCACTTTAAACCCATAAGAGGAGCACAGACAAAGACGCAAGTAATATTTTATTTGACCATGACTTGTATGTGGTGCATTCCTGTACTGGTGTTAAGATGTAGATAATAAAAACTTGATTGGTGGTTGCTAAACCGCACTTTTAAAACTAAAATGGGAAACAGTCATTGTGAAAAAGATAATGGTGCCTACTCCCATTAAATAAAGTTTAGATTAGAAAAACCCATTTAGATTAGCTTGTAATCAATGGACAGATGATTGTCAAGTGCTACAACATGAACTATTCTTGCACCCGATTGCATAAAATCACTTTTGTGTTTGGCTTTGCATGTTCAACCTGAAGCTGTTTTTGGAAATGCTGCCCAGACTCTTCTTAACTATCCACTGAAGTGGTTTCTGAATAAATCTGAGGCGAGAAATAGTTCATGCATTTGCTGACTCATGTGTCATGCTGTTCAATTGTAATCTTGTGTCGCCAGACCTCCATTTTGTCAAGCTCGCAGAGATGTTGAGAAAATCCTGAAGCATCCACTCAGTTGGCTGTTAGTTAAAAAAAAAAAAAATCTTCCAGAACCTCACCGTGGATCGGTTTTTGGTTGGGAATAATTTTTTATTTTTTTTATAGTGCAGTTCGAATGTCAGACCACAATGACTGTACAGTGTACTTTTTCAGAGTAGATGAGTTTTTCCTGACATCTTTGGACTTGAAGAGACAGAGATTTAGCTGTGCCACTTTAGCTTGTAATTGTTCACAAGGTTTTTGTAGTTGAATAAGGTGGCCAGCTGTGGAACAGCCACTGACCAAGAATTTGATCCACACCCACACCCACCCAGAGTAAGAAAATGATAGGTAGTTTGCTTGTTCATATCAAAACATCTGTATGACTGTTAACATTTCTTGTTAGAAAATAAGTCTCAGGTCTCTCGTGGTTATTACGAATGCTGTATCACCTGCTGCGTTCAATCCAGGTTTCTAATAAAACTGCATAGCTATAAGGAATTCTGTAACTGTAACCTGCTTTTAACTTACAGAGCACAATCTGTGCAATGCAGTTAATGACAGCTTATAAACTACTGTAAGTCAACACATCCTCCTGACTCTCAAATCAATAAACTGTAACCTGTTTTTCATTTACAGAGCACAACCATGTAATGTGCAATGCAATTATTGACGGCTTATTAAATACTGTAAGTTAACACACTCCCCAGAAACTTAAACCCAATGTAACGTTAACTAAATAAAACTGTGACGTTGCATAATCAACAATAAACCTGTAACCTGTTTTTAACTTACAGAGCACAACCATGTAGCCTAATGTACAATGCGTCTACAATTAACGACAGCTTATAAACTACTATAAGTCAAAAAACCATGTTGACTCTCAAACCCAGTGTAAAGTTAACTAAATAAAACTGTAAAATTACATGGTCAAAAATAAAGCTGTAACCTGTTTTTAACTTACAGAGCACAACCATAATGTGCAAAGCAATTATTGACGGCTTAAACTACTGTAAGTCAACACACCACCGACCACCACAAGTTTGGCAAGTAAACAAACGCTCGTTCATCTTTTCATAAATAGTAGTAAACCTCTCGTCTGTCGTAGCTGAAGCAAGAAGCAAGCTAACGTTAGATTGCCAATGCTGAGCTAAACATGTTTACTCACCACAGGTTACTAACCCATTTGCGTTCAGCGCGTCTTTGTTTGGGTCTTGTTTTATGAAGTTTTAAAGCCAAAGTTTATGATGAATGGCACAGCAGCTGCCGTGTTTGTTGTCCTCTCTCACGTGCGGCCGCGTGCAGCCGATGTTACGTGGGCAGGTTATAGGTAACGGAGGGAGGGGAATAACGGCAAGCTCATCAGACATTTCCTAAAAATAAACATTGTTCACGAGTCCCGCACCTCGAGTCCGAGTCGAGTCTAGAGTCTTTTGAGGAAGAGTCTCAAGTCGAGTCTCAAGTCACTGTGTGTGCGACTTAAGTCGCACTCAAGTCTGAGTCTCTAACTCGAGTCCCCATCTCTGCAATGAAGTGACAACACACATGCATAAGCAAAACAACTACAGAAGACACAAAACAATTCAAAGCGATGCAAAATGGCTGGATGTCTTGCTCCTATGTAGAACGGGTGGGGGGCCTTACATGTCTGTGTATCCAGGGGCCGTATCATAATCTGTCCATGTGTGAAGGCTTTTCGGAGTATGATTTTAATTAAAAAAAGTGTTTTTAACAGCATAGAGATTTCATTCCAACTCTTTATAAGTACAGCTGTAACGATTAGTCGGTTGACAGAAAATTACCTGGCAACTATTTTGATCATTTAAGTAATTTTTCATGTAAAAACATTTCATGGTTCCAGCTTCACAAACGTGAAGATTTGCTGCTTTTCCTTTTAAATATTTTAATAATTTGAATGTGGTGTTAATTATGTTTGGGTTTGGACTGTTGGTTGGACAAAATAGCATTTTGAAGGATTCACTTTGGGCTCTGGGTAATTGTGACAGCATGTCAATCACAAGTAATCAACAATCAATCAATTAATGGAGAAAATGATCAGTAGATGAAAGTCCCAGTTGAGACGAAATAGTTCAAAATGAGCTCCACCCAGGGATGTACTGGGACTGAAATTAAGCCTGCGACTTTGAGACGGAGAGGCCTATTATGCGAGTGCCCTTTTTGGCCTAAATATTTTGAAGACCTTCAATAAACTTCAGGATGACACCTGCCTCCTCAGTTTGTAAGCAAGGCAGCTCTGCACTGAACAAGACCAGGTCAGGCAAGCCTGAGTCAGTCAGAGGGCTAAAATACTTAAATATACTCAAAAACTACAATACATTCCCATAAAATACAGCAGTGTGTATGTGTGTGCATAAAAATCAAATCCCTCAGCTTCAGCTCTGAGTAGGCCTCTCTCTGGCTCAGCTTCCCTTGTGCTGGACCCTGACTCTGATTTTACTGATTGTACAGCTACATATGCACGAGAAGGACATCAGTAAAAAATATTACTTACAATTATCCATTCTCTAATTCTAAAAACACACTGTCCCTGTACCTGTCACTGTTTTGTCTGGTTCCATTTACCTTCTCCTCCTGCAGCTCCTCATATTTCTTCTCTCAACATGACTGGGGTCATCATCACCATGTCCCTCTGCATCACCTCCACTGACCTCAACAGCTAATATACATAAAGACATACAGAGATTGCTAGGTTAATTTCGCAAATTTAGCTGCAATATTTTTTCTTCTTTATTCGTATTTTTTAGGCATCACACATTTCTTTTTCCTCGTTCACTCTCTTCTCCACATTTAGGCTACTGTCGCTGTTGAGCTTATCACACAACCCAGCGCTGACTTCAGCCCCGACAAAATGTTTGGAGATGAAACTCGCTCCAGATGGAAAGTAAAGTTCTTTGATCTGCCCTGTTGAGCCAATCAGATTTCAGCAAAAACGAAGATCGATATAATTTGGGAGGGGCCGCTCGCACACCTCCTTCCATATTGAAAGTATTGGTTTGGCCCAGTCAGACACACAGACAGTGTTTGCTGCAGCAGACTGGCCGGCCGGCGCGGTCACAGATCATAAAGTAGGCCTAAAACAGAAACTGAAAAATAAAAACTCCTGGCCTGGTTTGGCCTGAAATGCTCCCAAACGCCACAATGGCCAGTCCGCCCCTGGCTCCATCTCAACAACTTCTGCAGTAAAATCCTGCTTTTACATGGATGCATGAGTAATAATAATCTCATGATACAATACAAACTAGTATAACTGTAGATATTATAAAATTTTCTGCATTGGAGTACTTCTACTTCTAATACTTGAGGTACATTGTCCTGATCATTTTCCTGATCATGGGGTGGTGATGGCGCATAGATAAGATGCTTGCCTTTGGTGTGGGAGACCTGGGTTCAATTCCCACTGAGTGGCACATTGTCTATTCTGTCCATAATGGCGATATTACATGCAATTAGAATAGAACAAGGAATTGTCACAACAAATAAGCAAGAGCAAATTTCCCCATTAAGCTCCAGATCAAACAGGCACAAGCAAGACACTTAACCCCTAATTGCTCCAGAGGCGTGCGACCTCTGAGATGTATAGCAATTATAAATAAATGTAATACCTATGAGCAACATTATTAGTAACATTTTCAATGCAGTGCTTTTACTTGTAAGAGTATTTTCACAGTGTGGTATTAGTACTTTTACTTAAGTAAAGGATCTGAATACTTTGTCCACCACTGCCAAGAACCCACCCACAAAGTGAATCAAGACTCAAGAGGTGAAATTTAGTCTTCACAGTAGAAAATCACCAACAGTCTCCAGTCACTACTCAGCTGCCTTCAACTGGCAGCTTCATCCACCTCTCCCACTCTTTGTTCCACTCTTCCTCTCCGCGCTCACCACCTCCGGATTGCTTCCCTCTTTGTTTTCCCCTCCTGTTGTTTCTTGCTCACCGTCACTTTCTTCTCATTCTCTCAGCAGCCGCTCGCGCAGCCAACAGGTAGAACCAGAGCTGCTGGCAGGTTTGATACAGATGTGATGACGTGCTGTGGCCCGAGGCACAAAGCCTGAGAATTGCTTCTCCTCCTCCTTTCTTTCCCTTTCCTCCTGCGTATCACAACTCTTCTCCTCGCCTCCTCTTTGTGTCACTTTGTTTATGCCATTTTCCACTGGGAGGTGTCTGCCACTGCTTATTATACTCCTCACACACTAATTGGGGGCAAAGGATGTGTAGATTGAGCCTTGATTGCTGCCTTCCCCTTTGCATTTGTACCATCCTGCCCACCCCCACCTCCATCCCCTGACACCCTCTTCTTCCCCTTTTCACACACAAACATACACTCACTCACTCCAAACACAACCAGGCGTTCATGCTCTGTCTCCTGTTCTGTCAACATCAAACACACCGCAAGAGTGGGCGCTGACACAGTTATGTGGGTTTTGGCGTTGACACACCCCAGATTACAGCTCTATTAGCTAGCAGTTTCATTATCTCACCCCGACAAGGGCTGAATCTGCTGCGTTTCCCTCTCACTGCCCTAATCCTCTTTGTTTTCGGTGGCCTTGTTGAGGTCACGCGGTCTCGTATCTGATAAGTTTATAATGACTCCTAATGAGCCATTATTTATTCCTGGCTAATCAGCTGCATATCGAGTGAAAAGGGATTGCTGACAAGGCCTGTTTCTGAAAGTATAATTTTTCATGCTGGAAAAAAAAATAGAGCTGGCTCTTTCACTTGAAGTCTTTGTGAAGAATGAGGAATGAGTGTTTGAACTAAATAAAGGAGAAACAAATTGTCTGTGCCCTGCTGCCTCCTGAAGGTGTTTGGATCATGATGTCAAGGCAATAAATGAAAATCTTGAGTTTTGTTTAAACAATTAAATACAGGAGAAAACAATGTGCAGCTTCGCCAGTGTTAATGTACATCAAAAGTTTGGGAGCTCAGAAACTTAGTCTGCTCAGATTTGTTACAGATAGGAGTGAGTATCTCTCCCTCTCATCTATACACATTCCATGATCTGATACAAATAGGAGACAGATCCATTTGTAATGATAAAACTCCCTGCGAATCAAATGTAATTCGATTTGATTTAGGAGTGATTAGAGTTTGGTATTTTAACTTTTTTTGATAATAAAAGTGTGACTAAAATAATTATTTCCTCTGTTTTTTTCCCTTGAAATATTGAATCAGAAATGTGCAAGAAACCAGCTTGAGCTTCTAAACTTTTAATTCTTTAACTTTTTAGCCATCAACAAAATTCTGATGACTTGGTACCTTCAGTATCATTCTTCTAAATTTCATATACAGAGAGTGTCCCTGTAAATAAAAGCACCTGTGGCATTGGCAGCTAAGAGGTCGGGGCAGAATTAGCATTAACTGCTAATGCTAGCATGACTGCTTATAGTGCTGGACATTCTGATGACTGCTAATGCAATGTCAGGATTTCAGGCAGCGTTGTACACAAAGTGGCACCCACATTTGTTTCAGTGTGGTGATATTGTGGACAGCTGGAAGCAGGTTTGGGAATAGGGAACATAGCTAGCTAACAGTGGAAAAGTGGGTAGCACAAAGTGACACACGCTACAGGCACAGGTGTGGAGAGAGACGCATATTTCTTCCAAATTCCATGTAGAATTTGGGTCAGATCTGTGCTTGTGTGTATATATGACTCCTTTTATCAGTTTTCCATTTGATTCATATTTAACTCCCTTGTTCCAGAGCAACACCTGAGCCAGAGCCACACAGCTAAACTCAAAGTCGTACTGTTGCAATAAATAGTTAAAACCTTGATGTGAGCATCCTGACTGAAAAGGTATTCTGCAGTAATATTGACGAATCCTGCTCATGCCAGCATCCATTCACACGTGCGTACCTCTCTGTGCCCACACAGCCTTTTTTATGATATGTGGGACAGTGTTTTGACACGTTGTCTGACATGCGCAGAATGTGCCTGTCATGACTATTTTTTTTTTTTTTTTGCCAATCCCCTTCCCAGCAGCTCTATTTCCTGAGCGACAACATGGTGACAGAAAATACAGCAGCTCCACAGTTTCAGAGGAGAGGCACAGTCCGTGCACTCACACCTCATCAGCACATACTGCTCTCCATCTCCGCTAGCATACACAACCTGTACCCTGACACATTTGACTCTTTAAAAGGTTTACGGTGAACATAATCAATCTGGGCTCTGAATATGAACACCTGCATTATGCTGCCGTCGAGGTGAGGTAAATGGGGGATTTATGCAAAGTTAATGCAACACCTAAACAAAAGCATGCAGGGTGGAAAAAACACAAGCAGAAAAGCAGAAATCTGACGCTCCTTCAGCACTCCTGGTCCCATTTCACGCTGAAGCATGGAGCCTTCCGGTTTTTTTTTTAAGCTCACACTTTTGGAACAAGCTGATTAGGGAAATAAACAATGCAGTCTCAAGTTAGTCACACTAGAATAGCAGGGCAAAGTGACACTTCAGGAACTCACCTGAACAGATGAGTTTTGCTAATTAATAAACTGCAGGGACTCAATAACACATCCTAGTAATTAAACATGAACATGTTTATTTCTAGCGGAACGTGTACAGTATGTTGACACAATGTCATACATGTATATAAAAAAATCTTGTCTTTGGTTTCTGCACTTTCAGTATAGCTGTTGCAGTTTATCTTCTCGGGTGGATCAGTCAGACACTTCCTTGGTTTTCAACTTGGATGACCACAATTGAATGGGTGAATAATGAGAAATACATATTCACTTTAATCCTGTTCAGGCTGAAATGTCATTCTGGCGGCTTTCAGCATTGAAACACAACCAAATGTAACTCAAGCATTACATATCTTTGTCCATACACACGTATTTCATTCTAAATACTAAGAGACTCATGATTATGTTGAGTCTTCATGTCAGAGTTGGCTACTCATGTGAAGGAGCTTCATTTATTCAGATTCAAATGACTGATTATATAGATCTGCACCACATGGGAGATATAAGCCAGGATTCACTTGCTTTTATATACATGCTTGTGCCATTTGGGGGATCTGTCTGGGCTTTTTTCTTTCTGCTCTCACAGGATCTGTCTCAGCCGATAAGCCTCCCCGCTATTTGGTTTGGACCACCGAAGTTGAAGTCCGCCTTGTTTTTATGGGTTCAATTATAAAATAGGATGATGTAATCAATGCGCGTCACTCGTCTGAAGTTTTCAACAAGATTCACTTTGTGGTTTGGGTTGTGGCCAAATGGAAATTTGAGAACGCACTTAACTCAAATCCAAAATTAAATAAACACAAGGCCAACGAGTGACCACTTTAAAGTTCCCCTGCTAAGTGGCCGTTTGATGAACAAAGTGGATGTTGCACCCACATTTGCAAATTCACTCTGCTCTTACATGTGTGCTTGTGAGGAAAACAGTGCTCGGGAGTTTACTGTCAGTCCTACTACTGTAATTATCTCCTAGCCAGAGTATGGGAACTGTATTGGTCTGTGGGGATGACACAATTGCTGATGACTTCAATACACCTCAATACATTACTTTTACATCAAGAGAATCAAAGGGAGTCTCAAATTTAAACAGAATAGCTGCAGTTAAAAGCACATAAGGGTTGGATGTAGTCAGATTTTCTGCTTCATTATTGACTTTTTCTCCACTGAAGTGTGAAACCAGAATACTTGGCATCAATTTCCTCAAGAATATTTCTGGAAAACATGCAACTGGGGAAACACTATGCTAAAAACAGCAAATTCTTTGCATAAGCATTCATTTATTTCAGCCAAGTAGCTCTAGGGATGGCAATGGTCCAGACTGAAATATCTTACCAAATATTTAATTGACTGTGAAATTGTGAAATTATGAAATTTGGTACAGTTATTCATGGTGTACAGAGGTTGAATTTGATCATTTTGTTGATCCTGTGACTTAAACTACTGCCACCAGACAATTTAGCATATATTTTCACGGTCACCAGAGGATCAAGTCTACTGACTTTGGCAATCCTCTGACCTTTTCTTTAGTGACACCATGACATTTTTAGTTTTTTTGTGAAATATTTAGACAAAAATTAGATGGATGGCACAAAAGTTGCTACAGGCATCCATGTTCTTCAGAGGACGCATCCTAATGGTTTTGGTGACCTTTATTTTAGTTCCACAATGAGGTTAATATTTTTGTGAAATGCCACAAGAAATATGAGAGGATTGACATGAAGTTTATTACGCATATCCATAGTGCCAAGAGGATGAATCATCATGACTTTTGTTTGTAGTACCACCAACAGGTCTTTGACTTTGTCCAATACTTTGGTTTATGACCTAATAGTTGCAAAACTAATGACCTTCCGATCAGCCTCAGCTGCACTTTGCGTTTAGTGCTAATTAGCAAATGTTATAATTTTAACATGAAAAATGGCAAACTGGTGATCAAGGTAAACACAATCTGCATGGCTTTAGACTGAATACTCATGTCTTAAGAGGTGTTTTTTAATCACACTGTACACAGCAGATCATATTCCACATATATTTTGAAGACTAAGCCTCGATCTGAATTACATTACAAACTCTTGGTTACCAAAATTCAGGTTCGGGTGTCATAGTGGAGAGTGTTAGCAGCCCTGACCAATAAAACCTCTCATTTCCCCCTTCTCAGCCCGTATTGATCTCTGTATCGAGAACTCTCCTGTGAAGAGGGAATTAGAAAAGTGACCGGGGCTTTGATCCTTGACGCCTCCCTCTCTGCGCACATGCAGCCATGCTGCACATGCACACACTTTGGGAAAATGTTCCTCAGCACATAAAGAGGAACCTTGCGGAGTGGAGATAGCGGCACAGACAGCCATGGAGTGCCAAGTGATACTGGCCATCTCCTAGCAGCCCAAAGAGCCGTGACGGGCCGCCATTCCCTGCCACCGGCTCCCCGCCACTGATAAGGACGGGGCACGCAGAGAGACACTGCAGCAGGGCGATCTCTTTCTCCCACAGCATATTCACTCATTCCCGGCACAGGCCAGATAACCGGCTGCACTGTACAAGCTGCAAGCTCACTCACTGTACACTGTTGATTCTTGAAATATATGTGTTTGTGCGCCTACTGAGTGCTGAGATTGGGAGTGGAAGAAACATGATTTAGGGGGAAAAGAGAAAAGAAGTGTGTGTGGTTGCAGTTGCATGTGTGTGCACTGCAGTGGTAGTGTGATAGGCGAGTTTGTTCGCTTATGCTATAAAAATCAATTATTGGTAAATAGGGAGTTGCTGAAATGATCCCAAAACATTATTCTGTAAAGCGATTAAACTTTTGACAACCTCACACAATAAATGGATGAAACCAAAGTTCAGCATCAGCTAAAATCAATTCAACTGTATTTAATCTGTAATTAATCAGTCATTTATCAGTAGCCTGCTCTGATGCTGTACCCTATCCTTCAGTATAATTTCTCTTTTTGCTCCCAAGCAATTTTCCTACTGAGTCAAATTAGTAAATTAGCCTGGAAAATGAGCATGGATAAATTACCCATTATCGTTGTGAATTATAGTGTCAGTGCAATGACAGTTTTGGTCCCCTCTTGCCCGCTGCCTTTGTCAGTTTCCTGCACGGTAACAAAGCTAAAAGATGTCTCTCACACACACACACACACCACAGCTTAGATTTAGCTCTGAAAACACACTGGGAAAATATTTAGGATCATTAACAGGGGGTGCCAGACGCAACTAACAGAAATCTCTGAGAAAAGAGGTCTATTTCAGAAGCTGCTTGTTCATCCTAACTGCAGGTAAATAATTTAGTTGGCCAAATGCTAAGTCTTAAGTCGGTATATGAGTTTTAGTCTTACCAATTGATGTCCCCATTGTACTGAGTACAGGTATTACATATTAGATAAATAAAAAAAGTTAGAAAATGTCAAATAATTTTGTGTAGCAGAAATATGTTGGTGTGAATGGTTACCACTGAATTGACTCATCATAAAATATAGCTTTGTGGTACTTCAATCCACATTTTGCTTACATTAGTCTTACTGTTAAATGGAATACTAATTAAAGGATAAGGTTGGAAATAATCTTTATTTCTGTTATTGCCAACAAACCCCGTGAAAAGACCAAAACCAACAATGCTTCACCTTCCCTTCCCTGTCTTTAGCTCTCAGCCCGAAACCCATTTTTACTGAAGACGTAAATCTCTAGAAACGACTTACGAATGTGTAGTTTCCCTTTTGAACCAGGCTAATTATTTTCCTTAAAGAGCTGGACACTGTAGTTTTTAGAAAACAAAACACAAAGAGGAGTTCATACTCAGTATTATCAGCTGTGTATTAAAACACAGTACAGCAGCAGGATGGCGTAAGTGGGGTCGACTCACAATAAACTAATATAGGAACATCTCACCCAGTGCCGGCACTTATTGAGTAATGAGTAAAGTTATCATAATGCTTTTTTAGGGGACCAGGAAGTAAATATAGATAACTTTTTTGGAGTACCTTCCCTATAACATTATAAGAGACATGATTGAATCAGAATGATATGAGTAATACTGTAAGTAGATAATGTAAGCAAGCATATATTAAATCTCTGAATCAGGTAAACATACAGATATCTTGAGAATCTGTATGCACATCTGCATATGGATGGTCATTATGGGCATGTAGGGAAAGTGCCCATATGTGTGGGTTGCAGTGCTTGTTGCACAGACAAATCGGCCTCAAGACAGAGATGGAGAGGATGAATTTTGGGTCCAAAACAGGAGAGGCTTCATGATGGATAGTACTCCAGCTAATAGTTTGTTGGCATCGGGACCGACAGTAACAGCAGGCTGTGGTTCGAGAAGTGTCGTGTCCTGAGAAGAGAGTATGGCAACCACATGAGCCATGACTCAGTCTAGCACTGTTGGATCGTTCCCCCTACTCTAAATGGTAATGCCTCCCTAGGGCAACACAGCATGGTACTACATATGGAGCTACAAGATGTTCACCAGTGGGTGTGTGCGTGAGTGCGGCCACTCCAGCCATGTCTATGCCTGTGCGTGTGTGCATGTGTACGCGTGTGTGGTCTTAGGGCAGAGAGTAGCGAGCGTGGAGAGCAGCTGTGTCCTCTGCATTCAGCTGTTGGTCACTTCACCCAATCGAACTGGATCTCACGCACTGTTGATCCAATCACCTCCGTCGTCACGCGCCATTGAGCCAATCAGCTAGGACATCGCACTCTGTCGAGCTTTGGCCCACCCATTATGCTGGACTTTGTTCAGGTTTAGGCACTGGGGCGCGTTTTGGCACCCAAAAAAAAATACTAAACCTAATGTTTCAGGGGAGGCAGGAGCTCCCAGTGCTTTTTTTGTCAACCACAAATACTACCTCACTGTTTTTACATCATGTTTCAAGCAGGTACAGCAGTTGTGTATAGCTGTTCATCTCAGCTGTTAGAGAGCATGTGCAACACAGACACACACACATACACACTGAGCTCCTTATATTCAGCCGTGTCAGCGGACATGTGCCATGACCTATGTTAATGAGAAATGACACGTGTACAGGGAATTCGTGGAGTATCTGTCGTTTCAATATATCCCTTGTCACTCTCTTTCTGACATCTACTGTATCTTTCTACCTGTCTGAATGTTGAGGTTACATTGTTGTCAAAGCCAGACTACATGGTATTGAACAATGGTACAGTGAACATGTATATTTTATGGTCAAAGGTATGTAGATGTTTGGTCTGGGGCTGTTTGTCATTATTTCTGTGAATTTAAAGTAAGGGGAATATTATTTCTACACCATCAAGTGATATTTTTGGTGAGTAGTATTTTTGGTTTTCTGCTTGACAACGCTCCAGTGCAGAAAGCCAGGCCTGCACAGAGCTCTGACCTCGACCTCTGTGCAGAAAGCCAGGCCTGCACAGAGCTCTGACCTCAACCTCTGGGATGAACGGGAACACTGACAAAGCAGCCTAGTATCTCAAGGAATTTATGTTCATGTTGGACAAACCTGCAGCTCCCGATTCATGTCCAGTGCCAACATTCACTGGCAATACAGGAAGTACAGGTGTGTAATTTATGTAGCAAAGCAAACAAAGTAAAGGTGTAATGCATACATTGAGCTGCAACTAACAATGATTTACATGCTGATTAATCTTCAGAATGTTGATTTGATTCACTAATTAATGGTCTATAACATGTCATAAAATATTGGAGAAATCATATAAAATCATATAAGAAAGTAACTATTGCTTACATTTCAGAAGCTCTAACTAGGGAATGTTTAGCATTTGCTTGAAAACAAACTTAAGTGATTAACCATTACAATTACAACCTTGCACATTAATTTTCTGTCGATCAACTAATTGGTTGACGCGCCAACTGTTTCAGCTGTATATGCACTTCACTTTTGTATGGCAGACCAACATTCACATCCTATCACAGAGCTACAATAAATGTTTGCTTTTTAAAAACTATAAACACAGTCTTTCCCTAACCTTAACCATACTGCAGTCATATAAATATTGCAAAAAGTTGCAAGAATTTTTAATAGATTGGCATTGGACGTTAAAAAACATTGTTGTTTAAAGTAATCTGGGGTTTTGCAGAACTGAAAGAATATCAAATTGTTCTAGAAAAATAGAAGCTGTTGTAGCAGCAAACAGATGATGCCCATAGTTTTGGAATGAAATGCTGACAGGCTATCCATATACTTTTGGCCGTGTAGTGTACATTTTCCTAAGAAAGAGAGATAATAACAATCAGAAGAAAATAAACATCCTGGACTCTCAGTATAACCAAATAGACATATTTATTGTCTGGGATAGAACAAAATTGATAGCATTGTGTAACAAGAAGTGGTCTCACAGGTTTTCCCTTCACTTATAATATCCACACAAGACACATTTTTGGCAGCCTAGAGAGCTGTTTCATTTAAATCTTCCAAATTGTTACCCTCATTTGTGTTGAAAAGGATTTCTTGGCATATAAAGATGGTTAATCAAATGATATCTCTCTCGATATAGTACATAGCTGTCTCTCTGTTTTAGTTGCACTATGGATCGGTGCTAGACTGAAATGCCGCAGTCGCACACAGAGTGACTGCTGTTACTTCCCGTGCATATTGAGATAATGTGTGTGTGTATAGCCATAGCCCCATCTTAGAAAGGCTACTCATTAAGTGGACATTGAATTAACCACACACATTTCAGCATGGAGCTCTCGAAATTCAAGGACTTAAAATCACTTTATTTCTGCCTCTGTGCGCCATCCATATTAGTTTCATACATTCACTGAGCTTCTTGAACTGTGAAGCCAGAGAATTGAAGAGTGAAGCCCGCTCGCGTTAATGACTCACTGAATCCAAAGGCCCGACTTGGAGTTAATGGCTAGTGGGGTGTGTTAGCATTTCAAAACAAGGTCACAGACTGCTGGGTGTTTTGAGGCAAAACCTGATCAGGAGCATGTGATTTATGAGTCAGCACTGCTCTTCGGGGGTCTGGTGGATGTACTTTTTTCCCTGCCTGAGCTGTAATGAATGGAATCTAGAAGGCTTTAATTTGGTGGCACAGAGGACTAACTGCCTCATCTCCTCTCCCCATGGTGACAGCAAAAAATACCCATTTAAACAAGTCAATTAGTCCTGTACTGACCCTTAAATATTCAGGAAACATAAAAAATGCTAATGAAGTTCCATCAAATACTTAAATTTTTTAAATAAATTACTAAAGTAAAATATGGGGTTGATATCTCATTTAAAATGTGTACACTTATAATAATGTGCTTAAGTTTACATTATATTGTCAGTATTATATTCTGGCAACAATTTGGTGTTAAGCTATCGTCCTCTTACTACATATGTACATCATGTTCCAAACACTCATTTTCTCCAAAATATGGCTAACTGCACAACTTCCATATAATTGGTTTACATAAAGTAGAACACAACTTTTCTTGTCATAAAAGGAAATGTAAATGAGCCATTTTGAAGGTGTAGTAGGAATGTTTCCATATTTTTGATTAAATTGGATCTATTGGATTGATTAAAAGGTTATTGTCCATAGATGTATGTTTAGCCTAATGTGATTTGTTATGTCTAAAACCTGATGGATCTCAATGAACTGAAATAGTTGTGAATACCATTACGTTTAGTTTAGATCGTAGGTAATGTTTAGTTAAGGTTCAAGATACCAGTTGCTTATACAATCTGAGTTAGGGTGAGCAACTGACATAGCTTATTATTGTTGATTAGCACCACCACTCTGGGACCGCCAGATATTACCGCCCATAACCCACCACCCTCAAACTAGAAATGGGTACATACTAGAGCCTGACCGATATTATCGGCCGATATGAGCTAATTGCATTTAATCGGCATTGGCCGTTTATAACAGCAGATATATGACTATTAAAAAAGAAACCTTGAGTCAGATCCTTCACTCATGTAATGGGTGTTGCATAGTTTGCCCACCAGAGGGCGACCAGCTACTGCTCCCCTGTTAACTACACTGCCTCACCACAAAAACCACAGAAGAAAACAATCAGCACCGGAGCTTACACACAGCATTTAGAAACACACAGAGGGCTGTGTGAGCGTTGAGTCGGTCTTTTGTCAAGTTAATTACGTGACTTTAATAATTATAATAAAAACAGACCCTGTCACTTCTCCTCTCCTGAAAACATTCATGACTTGCTAACCCTCCCGTTTTTCACTGCCATCTCCCGGCTTCCCACCAGCTCACAGCAGTTTAATGTTACGGTAGTTGGGTGTTGAAAGCTACGCTGCTGGACAGACGTAACTTTACATTTCTTCTAGCGAACGGTCCACATTTGTCCCTAGTTCATCACTTCTAAATATTCTCTAAAATCACGTAACATTACAGCAGCTAACGCTGTCCGTTGCTAAATTAGCCACAAAGCTAATGACGTGTTTATCAGTGGAGGAGCGCTAACATTAATGAGCCGTTAAACTATAGTTTCTGACGTATTCTAAATATATCTGCGGGCCGCCTGTCTGCATTTAGTCAGCGTGTCTGAAATGATTAAACCAGAGTGGACATGTAAATAAACGTGAGCTGAACGGCTTCCTGTAGCTACTCTTTTTGTGACGTTGTAGATATGAAACGCTGTAGTCAGAGTCGTAACGGCTTTGGTTGTAGTTGATGAAATGAAATCTCAAAGTTGCATGTCCTCCTTGTAGACATTCCTGTAGTATTAGATGCATTCAACAGCAGCTCACTGTATCCTAGACGGCATAATTTATACCGATGGTGGTTAAATGGTTTCACGTAGCTTTGGTTAGAATTTAAGAGTGCTGGTAAAGGGATGTACTAGATATGAATGTGCTACATTGAAATTATGGCAGATTATGTGTAAAGCGAAATACACATGCTTATTCTCTCTCACTCTCTCTGTTTACAGACGGCTGAGAAAGTTGCACCTTCCAGTAGCAAATATTTACTGATGTGCAGTTGTTTACATGTTCACTTTTTGAGACTGTAATCGATTTTGTTAACATAATCCATTTAGGACAAGGTTTTATAGCCCACATACATACCAGCTTTCAATATCAGCCTGTTCTAAGAGTATTTTATACAGTAAAGGGGTCTACTATCCAAATCATTCTTAAAATCAAAATATCAGTTCATAAATCGGCTCTATTCCACTTTAATATCAGCATCGCATCGGCCCCCAAAAACCCATATCAGTCGGGCTCTCGAACATACAATGTTGCATGAAGTGGCAAGGGGATGGATTTTATTTTAGTGCCATTTTGAAATATAAATACAGCTCGTTCCTTTTTAAGGACCACAGCTGAAAATCATCATTTTTGGTGCCCTCCACTGGTTTAACCACTCTCCTTTTCGCAGTGATGGCAAAACTGCTGTGTGGTTACTGGTGCAACAGAACACGTTTCTGACAGCACCCAGCCACATCCATGAGTGATGCTGGGTGTGGTTAGTGGTGAAACAGACAGTGAAACTCTGCTTTTCAGCCTGGTATTAAGTTACTCTTTAAGTTATTTCTTCCAGTGCACATCCTGAATCTGCAGTGGCGACAGTAAAAAACAAATAAACAAGCCAGTCATCTGTCTGAGTCCTCTCTGTCTCCTTTTTATCCTCTATTCTTTATAGTTGTAGGAAGACGCAGCTCTGTCTTCTCTCTTTCTGCCAACTGTGTGTGAGCGTGTGCGTGTGAGTATGCCTGTGTGTGGCCGTTATACAGCTTATTATGCCAGCAGGCCATCTGTTGCCTGCTTAGTACAAGCCGACTGGGAAGGACAGTGAGCATGAGGTTGTCCCTCTTTACGTTTCAACGACAGCTAAAATCTCCAGTTTGCTCATTTGACCGCTCTCTCTCTGATGCACACGTGGACACCTTAGCACATGCGAGCATACCTGAAATATATTCGAGCACGCGTACTCACTGTGACACAAATCAGACACACAGAGGACCTAATAGAGCCAGGTTTGTGTCAGGTGGGGCTTTCTAAGCAGACGGGCGATCTGTTAGTTCACTGCAGGTGGATGGTGTCCTGGCAGAGCGACAGTCAGGCAGGCACGTCTGCAGCCAGCGCCGGCCCTGTAGTGTTCTGCAGGCAGATGGTCATACATGGCCATGGGAGTTATTAGAAAAGAAGTGACAGTAAAGTCTGAATTTATCTCCAAATTTCTTTGTTCTCCTCTTCTTTCCCCCGCCGTCTCCTTAATCTCCTCTGCTCTTTCCCTTTCTTTCTTCTTTCTCCGTTCTGTCGCTTCATTCATCTACCCTCCTTCACCACCTACATGTCTATTATCTCCCCCATTTTTTAAGTTAACCTTTTTGGGAGTGAGTTCTGACTATCCCAGCCTGCTCCCCAGTGTGCCATTGATGCACGTGGCAGACTTTTATACTACAACATCAATCACAGCCTCTGCTTGCAACGGCCTCGGCGCTTCAGAAAGATGGGTTCATGACGGTGTTTTTTCATCTTCGACAGGTATAAACTCACGTAATTTTCCATTTCAAATTAAGGCTTTCAGGAAGAAAGACATCTTGCTAAGAAGTTCTCTTTAATTCTCTTCATGTGTGTGCCCTTCCACAAAGAGAATGAGAAAATGCACTATTTCAATTTGCTTGAAGCGACGGATCATTTACTCTGCAATATTTGAAATACTAAGTGTTAGCCTAGTTTGTTTGCAGGCATATGACACAGTTTCATCTTCTTTCTCTGATGTCAACATATTTGAAATGTCTGTTTTGCCAGCCTTATGAAAAGATACGGCAGTGATTGTTATATCATCCAAAAGATAAGAAATTGATTTCTTTTGCTGTGAATATTGTTTTCAGCACAGTAGATAAAAGTAAAGCTGTGAGGTATCATAGTGATACCTTAAATTTCCCTTCAATATTAATAACAGGTTTATCTGATACAATAAACACAACATAAACGAGAAATTTTGCCCAGGGAAATACTGTCCAGGAAGATGATTGTCCTTGTATGAGAGTTGAGAGGTTGTTGGAAATACTTGATATATTACATGTGTTTACATATCCATGTGGTGTCTGCCCACTTCAAAACACATGGCTCTTGTTCACTTGTAATTATAGCACACTAGCATTTTGGCATTCATTTGGAGACTGTAAAACGTGGAAGAGGTACAAGGGGTCGGGGTCAGATGTCATCAGCAAGCTCTTTTAGCAATGCCTAGCTTTCACCATGGAAGGATTATAGAAATGTAAGGAGTCCCTCCTTCCCACAGTGAGCCATAAGATCAAGGGTTTGTGCACTTTACAATATGAGGAAATATGAGGTGTGTTGACTACATTGCTGCCTCTGCTAACTCCTAAAGTTAATCTGTGGTCAACATGGTAGAACCACATTTGCTTTGCTGGGTACCAGCAGCAACGGTCAGTGGAGGGAAATCCTGGATCACGGTTTCAAAACAAGTGCAAAATGCTAATTTGGCTGGGAACCTTGCAATAACATGGCTTTTTGGTATCCACAGTGAATAAAGAGGACATTGCCCAGCTTCTTTTATTTCATCATTCAGTCATTTGAGTCGCCAGTGAACCAGAAAACAGCCCAAGCGCTGTCGAGGCACTGCTAAAACAGCTACAACTCTGCCAGCCTGTGTGAGACAGACTCCAACTGATGTAGCCATAGGAGACAGCTCCCTCTGCTCCTCTGCAGTGTCCATTCATCTGCTGCTGCGGCTGGCCGCCGAGCCGGAGGGTGGTGGCTGGCGGGCGAGGGGGGGGGGCTGTAGTTTTCTAGCCCAGAGAGGGATAAATAAAGCACTAGACAATAGAGTCACTCTCCATGGACTTCAGCCTCTGGGCGATGCTCCAGCTATATCGGCCAATCGCTTAAATGGAAATTAGAAGCAAGGAGACAGATTGTGAATAGTACATTTACACGAGTGGGCCCGGACTGATCGATGGACCAGATTCCGCAGGGCAACACAGCCCAATGACAGAAATTGAGGTGAGGGGGGCAGGCAGCGTGTTTGTGTGTGTGGGCATAGATTTTGTATGTGCTTAGACTACCCGTAACCTCATAACGGCCAGGAAGCCACTATCAAGTCACACATGCAGCGGCGTCTAACTCGTTTCCCAGCGATGGCTCTTTCTCTTCCTTACTCTCTTAGCCCGAGCACACACAAGTCAAGGCCAGCCACTAGAGAAGCTGCCTCTGCTTGCCAGGGGGCTGTCACCGAGCAGAAAAGCCTTAAACAGGTACATTGTTTGCTTTGTCCCCAGGCCAGAGCACTGTTTCAGCCACCCGAGCGCAGCTGTAAACACATCCAAGAGCTCTGCGGAAGGTTTAAGGAGCAGCTCGGCAGGAAAGAATACAAACACGGCCCCAGTTAAAGACATGATAATGAAGGTATCTAGTGGAGAGCCTGTAATCAGTATACAGTGGCCTGTTTTTAATGGGTGTTCACTGGGGTTGTGTACGGGTGTGTATGCCAAACCGACGTTTGTGTGTGTGCGCGCAGATTTGTGGCCACTATGTTTCAGGAGTCGCAGGTAATAACCCTGCTTTCAGTCCTTTGTGTATTTGCAATAAAGAGAGAAAAAGAGGCCTGATACAACCACAGCCACACACCTTTCAGCGTTTTGCCACAGATCTTTATTTCAGCAACCGATCAGATCAGTAAAGATGAAACACGGAGAGGGAGAGGGAGGCAGTCCTGATAGTGTGCCACTCTCCTGTGTTTGCCATGCATACATCACTCTTGTTGCGACACAGACAACCTTCTGCCACCGTTATCTTCACGTGCCGCAAGGAGAGCCCGGTGTTTACAGCCCCTCTCATCCCCACACAACAAGGAGAGGGGATAAAGACTCTTCTCCAATAAATTGTTCCTATCAGACAAAAGCATAAGTCGCAGTTGCTGCATCAGATTTAGTGGTGTCACTATGCTCTAATGAATTCTCCCTGCTCGATCCCCCTCCGCACCCCCGCACGTCCATAGAGCCACAGCAGCAAGTCTTCTCAATCGGGTGGGCTGCTCAGTGCAGAGCTATCGATAACAAGCCCTGGGGGGGGCTTGCCAGTGAGCCTGGCGAGGACCCGTAATGAGGGAGTCCAGGGCTCTGCCGAGAAAACAACTGGCGTAATGAGAGGAGTGCATTGGAAGCAGAGGTTGCTGGGGTCAGTGTTAGGGGAAGTGCTGCTTGAGTTATTGCAAAGACTAGCTCGGGGAGGGAGTTGACATGGCAGATATATATGTGTACTTGGTCGGGTATGTGAAGTCGAGCACGATGTAGGCGTTGTTTCCTGTCTGCGGCTTGCTGCATTAGGGTGGGCTACCTTCAGGCAATGTTGATTGGCAGAAAGGGTTCTCCTCCATCTGTTCAAACATTCCAGACGTAACCAAACATTTGTTGTTTTCTCACAGAGGGCAGCAGTGGAACCGACTCGGATTTGGCTCATTTTCTGTTGAGTCATCCCTCTAGCAGCCTAGCATTATGCCACTCCTGTATTTTCAAGTCGCTGGCGCTGTGTTGTTTAGACTTAATGGTCTGATTAGTGATGTGCAAATCTCCAACGATTTGTGCCATCTTTTCAGCGGATTGGGACTGTCGATTCACCCTAGTGAGTCGTAAAATGACTGATTGAATGAGCTATTAAGAGAGTTGTGAACTATGTCGTGTCCATTGAACACTGCTGGAGGCTGGGATACAGTTAATCATTATTTGCAATTGTACAAGGGGTTGGTTTCATTGAAGTTGCAACTACTTTTTTGATTCTCTTTCACAGGTTAATGGAGGGTTTGCCCTGCCCTAATGCCATGGCCTTTCTTACAAGCCTTTCTTTTATTTGCACTGTGATTACAAAAACACAGTGGTTAAAGGTGGAGGGAAAAATGGGGAAACAAATGACCAGTTTCTACACCTGAGACAAAACTGATCTCATGAAAAAGTCCAATCCAATTTAAACAAAACAATATCCACATCATATCCACAACATGTTGCATATCTCCCCTAAGCAGATTAAAGCTTCCATTAAAACATCCTCGACTTGCAGTTTGCTGGGCTTTATATAATTGCCTCCTCAATCTCCACACAGCATGGCTCTTATCGCCCCTGTCACACTTAAAGGTCTGAGAGGTCAGCACGTTAATTTGGGACAAGTTCGGCTTTACCCCTGCCTGTTTTCAACCATGATGACGTAGCTTGGTCAGCACAACCAAACAGGACCCAACAACACTGACGCACAGTGCCCACTTGGAGTTCTAGCAGTAAAAAGAATCCCTCTGATACCTATACAGTGTTTTATATGTGAAATCTGTGTATCCATCACTTAGTATCACATCCTTCAGAATAACAGGTTATGAGTACGCAGGCAGTAATTAATTTTGCAATGACTATTAATTACATGGATGTGGGTGTCTACGCATTGCACTCTATTTGTGGCATATATTTTGCACTCTCTGACTGAAAAGCAACCTCCCATTTCTTTTATTACTCGGAGTACAAGATGAAATTATACTAACAGATGATGAAAGAGAAATGCTTGGTTCTGGTGGAGAGACCCCTTGAGGAAATAGAGTACGTAGGCATTGTAGTAGAAATATGTAATCATGTAATATAGTAAATAATAGAGAATTGTGTGTGTGTGTGTGTGTGTGTGTGTGTGTGTATATATATATGTGTATGTATGTGTGTGTGTATATATATATATAAAATGTGATATAGACATACCGTAAAACTTTTAAGAATTAATAGCCGAGTCCCAAATAGCCGCCTACCTCATTTACTGTCCTGGTGTGGGAACACATTTTGACGCCTGGTCTGTTTTTTATTGAAGTTCTTTGGATGTATTAAACCTCTTAAACCCTGTGGGGTCGCCCGCTTAGCTGCTTCTAAGCTGCTTAGATCGTGAACACAAAGACCTTTAGTCTGTAAGGGTCCACCAATCAAAAGAGTCAATCAAAAGAATCAAACAGCTTTTCAGAAAAATTAATCCAAGTTATGAATCCTGTCATGTGAAATCCATCGCTCTCTGTCTGCTAACTTCTGCCGCACTTCTCTCATCCTGCACCCTGTTGTTGTTTTCGTTAGTTGCTGCCTTCAAAATAAAAGCGCACAAGCCGTCTGTCAGAGCTAGATCAAATTAATTATGTGTATTTGATATTATTTGATCATTTTTATACAAGTATTATTCTGTTTGTTTTGTGCAAAAGGAATTAAAGGCCTGTCCCATATGGACGCCTGTCTCAAATATAGGCAGGGTCAATTCAGTGATTTTAGCAAATAAAAGCCCGGGCTGCTATTCAAAGTTTTACTTATATACTTTTTAGACAAACAGAACTGTTAAGCTGTCAACAGGATTCTGGAGTGTTGACAACCGAAGTCTCTAATGGTAAACGGTCTGTACTTGTATTCATTTCTAGTCTATCCGACCACTCGAAGAACTTTTACAACACATCATACTCATCCCATTCACACACATCTGGGGCAGTCAGATATTTCAACATGAACATTGGGGGAGCTGGGGATCGGTATGATGAGTGGACAACCGCTCTAGCTCTTGAGCCACAGCTGCTGTACAAAGATGGGTTGGTATCCCCTATTATGGTCCACAGGAAGACCACCGCCCCACAGAGGGAGAGAGGCTATGACATGACACAAGCAGCCAAAGCGTAGAGATTAGTAAAAAAACAAAAGGATGCAGGGGAAACCAAGAACTCTACATCAACATGATCCCGTGAATTAGAATAAAATGGAAATCCATCTCTGTGGTTGTTATCCATTTAGCACATAGCTGAATTGAAATGGGTTCAAGCTTTAATAACCTGGTTAAATCCCCGCTACGCAATGCCAACAGGCATGTTCTGTTTTGACAAGTGTCAGCTTAGCAAATAATCCACAACAATCAGCCTGAAAACTTAATTACAGTAGGTTTATCAAATGGATCCTCAACTGTGAGTGGGGCAAGATTACCTCATGTACTAACTCTACTGGTGTTGCGTTGCTTTTTTAAAAATTCATGCTGGAAACCATTCTGGTGGCATTGCAAATCTGGCCAAAGTCATAGATGAACACATTTTTGAACATTTAAAAAAAGCACAAGGTGAAACAGGTTTACTCAAGCAAAAAAGGGAAGGCATTAACTACTCATACATGTGTCTGAAATAAGTGCTAACTCAACTCGCTGAAATGTGGAGCTAGATTCAGGGATAATGGTCCCATTGGCAGTGCATGAGCAAACATTATTTTGTGTGTCTGGAAAGGTGGGTTGCCCATTTAAATGCTCCTTGTGGACATAGATCAGCAGGCTGTCAGGCTGCACCGTGTTGGCTCTGCTGTAACTGTCATTCACCTATCACCTTAATTGACCTGCTCATAGGGTCAGGTCACACAGGCAGAGGTCTGAAATATTCAAAAATCCAACAGGGAAGCCCAGAAATTTAGAAACCTGAAGGCTAGTCAGAGTCTTGACCCCAGCATTAGCAGGGTTAGGACAACCAAAGCAGCAAAAGTTTGATCCGGCCTTAGTTGTAAACTTTATGCCTCGACTGTGGATTTGTTTCCCCATCTGAGCTCAGGATGTCAGTGCATTTGTGCGCTGAGCACTTGGTTGCTTTTCATTCATTATTCCAACCTGATCAAGCACCAATCTGTATCCTGTTTCAAACATACAAACGAGACTCTTGAATCAATTTTGGCGTGAAAACACATCTCCCCACCCACCCGTTAACTTCTGTTGGCAGGGTTGCCCTTTTTGGATGAAGGGCACGGGAGCCATCATTGTAAATAAGACATTTTTTAATTAATCTGAGTTTCTCCATCCATGGGCTTAGAAAAAAATCAAAGATCCTCTCGGAGCTAAGATGCTTTTCAGAAATTAAGGCCTGTATCGTGTGAAATCAAAGCCAAATACAATCAAAGGATTAGTAGTCTGGGAGAAAGTTATACTTACAGAATTGGAAATTAGTTCGTTAAAATTCACCGAAATTCAGAATGATGCTAGAATAAATAAGGCCTTTAGAACATTTCCTAAAATGTGATTATAAACAATTGCTTTGTTGATTTGTATCATACAAATAAGCATGAAGACTTATTTTCATTTCAGCTTTAACAAATTACGGAGTCATGAGGATCACACAGTATTTCATTTCCTGCATGGTTTGATCTTAAGTGGCGGTTTTGATTTGCAGTGGCCCTATCGGCTTCCACACGTCTATGAACAGAATCCAGAATAAATCCACGGTATATTGTGGTCGCAATTGATCCACAACATTGAAACCAGTGTTAAACACCACCGCCACATTACTGCCTCAACAATCATGAAAAAGCTATTTCTTATTGATTTACATAACACACACCCGGGCTCTTGTAATGCCTCCGTACAACATACAGGACAGTTAGACACAGCTACATCATGTTATTGCCCACATTTGACTGATGGATCTCTGCGGCAAGAAATGAGATATTGTAAGCTGCAGGCAAGGCGGCGGCGGCTGCTGCTGCTTGTTTGGAAGGAGTGATACTCTTCCAGAAGCCTATCCAGCAGGGAAGGAAGCTGCCACGAGAGAAGAATGCATGGGACAAGACCCAGTTTCTATGGAAACAAAAGAAATCTAAAGGAGGAGTTGAGAGTGGAAAAGGGGGATGAGAGAGAAAGAAGAGGAGGAGGATGTATTGGAATGTGTTTGGAGATACATGATCATTAAAGCAGGCAGCATATGTGAAATGCTACGAATGTGGGCCTCCCCTGTGGTAGCCTATGTTATTTATTTATCAGTCATATGCATGGCACAGTGGTCCTCATAGCTGCAGTCTGTGGCTCTTTTCATATCCAAACAACATATCAAAGTATTTGTGGAGCTGATATGGACCTAGCCCGCTCCTACTTCTGAACCATATGTTTTGCGCTGCAATTCCTCATTATGCTCGACAGAAGCAATGCTTTGCTGTGTTGAAAAGGCAGGGGCTCAAATTCCTCCTCTCCCCACGATCAAGGAGCTTATGCACAACGAACGTGCACAAACACACGACCAAGCCCGGCCACTGTTCAAGCTGTCGTTCACCACACCTCCGGGCTACGTGTAAACAGGATTTCTTAAGAGCAAAAAAAAAGAAAACTAAGGGAAGAAGGATTCCAGGCAACAATGGCAAACCGAGCAGGCTCTGTATGAATAATTAAACAGGCTGCGCTGTTGATAACGATGGCGAAACCACAGTTCATTAACACTGAGAAGTGAGACGAGGGATGACTGGAAAAGTGAAATTGTACTCTCTGTTTCATTGATAGAGGAAGTTATTTTTACCACTACAGTGTAAAACAATAGCTGAAACAATGCAGTTGACAGCCAGGAAGTATTTAAGTCACAATCTTCACAGATGGCCATGCTCTTAAAAGAATAAACAAGACACATTTCTTGCTCTTGCACAGAAATGTGTCTTGCATGCAAATACCCACACTGCTCCGTTGATATACAAGTTATCAACAAAGCTTCGGGTTTAACCGCTTTCTTAAAAGCCCCTCCACAAGCCCCGATGGTGGGGCTCATTTCCAATGCTAATCAGAAATGAAGAGATTGTGTTCTCTTGACTCTCATCTGCTCTTTCCTCAAACAATTGTTGCATTGCGTCATAGCCGCCCAGGATGCCCATTGTCTCCAGGCCACTGTGGCGCAGCTGTGGGAGCTGGCAATGCCCATCACCCCTCCCCACGTGGTCTGACAACAAACACTATTAACAACAACAACACCAACAACAGAAGGAAAAAAGCGAATAAACCTATTGTTGAGACTGGGGACACATTTGCATCTCCTGCAAACCCAGCAGGGACTCCATTTCTAAATGTTAGCATGGGCCTTTGCCAATGATTGTGTGGAAGCAGTCTCAGCTCAGTTGTCAACACAAAGGGTCGTCACAGTCAGCATAGCTCAACGCTCACCCACAAGTCACTGTATACAATTAAATGCAAAGTGAGAAAATAAACAACAGAAGTAACACTGGAGCACTTTGTTGAGTGTCTTTTAAGAAATGCTTTTATTAAAGTGTGCTTGGAAAATACAGTTCACCATGGCACTTGAATGGACTGGTTCCACACATTTGTTGTCCAGTGTTGTGATGTAAGCTATTTGCTACACTCGAGAGCATTGACACAATCGTAGCAACAAGCAAGAAGTCACAAAGATGATTTGTTCGCTTCCAGTTTACTGTAAAACCTTGCAGAAAGTGTGGCACTAATGTGAAACTTCTGAGTCACGCCGCCTGAAATCGATAAGCTTTTTCTCTTCACCCACCACAGCAGCACAACAACTTTTTAAAATGTGACCCAGCAGCAAGCCAGCAGTCGCTGTGGCACAGCAGTCACCAGTGGCTGGCTGCTGACAGCGTTGCCATCCTTGGCACAGCAGCTGTATGTACTTTAGTGGGAAACACTTAGCAGGCTGCTGATGATGGGTGGTGACAGCCACCACCGGCTTCTGCCGCTGTGACCCAACAGTACATCGACCAAGTCTTTCCACCACGCTACTCTGTCCCGCTGCTCTGCTCCCACTCTCCGGGTACTCTTTTGATGCTACCCTGCTGACACACATGTCACCTTTTGTTGTTGATCACAAGTAGCAAAAATTGCCAAAATGGTTGTGAAGCATTTTGGGATGAAGCCATCTCAGCTTGGTGCCAACCCTTTGGCCTGCATTTATGAGTAATTTCCTGTTGGATATCAGATGGTTGAACACATCGAATGAACCCTGCACTGTCCTCTGCAAAAGGAAAACCGGGGACTAGTGAATGCGGCAACCCATCAAAGTTTAATATCCTTGACCAGGATCAAACAGACCCTGATATATAGCCTGAGAGTGTATGTCATTAACTCGAATGAGCGGAGACGAGAATGGTGGGGGCATTTTTACGAGGACATCCGACCCCCTCCTTCTTCCTTTCTGATTTAGAAAGCTGACATGAGTCAGTTGGCTTTGGAAGTCCATTAAAACTGGAGTACCTGCGCCAGAGATGAGCTGTGATATCCTTTTCTTTTTGGAAAGTTTACATTTAGCGCCAGATGGGAAATTGTGGTAATTGTCTCCCCATTTTGATGCATATCTGTTGACTGTGAACCGCTTTATTTGCACACAAACACAGCAAAGTTGGTACATCTGCGCAATGGCAGCACTTTTGACATAGACTGTCATACCAACACTTCTCATTTTTTTCCCACATGCTCATTTATATTCATTTCCTTTTTGGTATTTTCCCCAGATTCAGTTTAATCAAATGCTGCTTCTCATGTGAACATTATTGAAAGCATTTCATTTGCCAATTAGCCAGCTGCTCCCCAGTTAAATAATGAATATGCTAATTCTAAAGCTGGGGGATATGTTGTCTTTTGAGTTACAGCGACGGCAATTATCCAAGTCAGGGATACTACTGTACTGTATGACTGCAGTGTGTCTGTGTGCATGTTCATGAAAGTCATACACTGTAAGCCTTTAAATGTGTGTTTATGTAGGACAGCATGTGCGTGATGTATTGCTGTTTATATGTTTTGTGAATGCTATGTATATATGTAGGCCTTGGGCGTATGGTTGCCATTGTAGCATAAACATGTGCTTTAGTGTCAATTTGACATGTGGCATAAAGAGTGCGTGTTCAGGGGGGGGATGTTAGTTTTAGAGGAATGAATCCCCTCCATGCATATTAATTTGTTTGCCTACCTTTATCTTAGTGGGGTGCTGAGTGCATGTTCCTGACAGTTTTAATTGAAAGCCATGCGGAGTTGAGCCTATGTATGCAGATACACACCCTGCCGTCATCCATCAGCTTGGAGGGATGGGTGTGAGGGGGAGAGCTGGCGTACTCCCCCAGGAGCTCAGTGACAGATTCTTCTTTAACGTGTTTGCTGCAACACTCAATGCCACGGCAGTGTTCGTAGAGAGAGATCATTCCATACACATGTACTGTACCTTCACACACAGCAACGTGTCAGCCTATTAATTAGAACTGTCACCTACTTCCACTAAGTGACAGCTAAAATGCACAGGAGCGTCTGTCTGTCTATCCATGCGTCCATCCATTCATCCATGATTTATGAACGCAGGGTTACTACCAATCAATAGGTTTCCTTCATCTGCAACATTTCCCATTTAACTTTCAACTAAGTCTGACCATGCTTGCTTATTTTTGAAGACATAGCATCAAACTGAATAATGACTTGACCTTTAGCCACACCACAGGAGAAGCCAGTCTCCCATGGCAACCGATAGAAGTTTTTAACCGGAGTTAAGGCCAAGAATGATTTCACAAACACCCAATCTACATGAAAGTGAGATAATAAGTGTTCTGTTTACTAAAACATATCATGCCTCTTTGCGGCTCTGTTTGCCTCTAACAGATCATTTGTTAGGAAGATGTTGGCATTGCTGATAACATCAAACACATACAATATTGGCGTTTAGCAGCAGATTTAAGTGCTTTCATTTCGCTCCCACGTCTGTATGTACCTGCGAGTAAAATACGGAGCAGTGCAGGGAAAGATCATACGTGGCTGAGAAAAACATCCTTTGGATAAATAAAGACTAATCAATAGACGATCACTATGGGCTTTTTAAAAATGTACTGCAATGTCAGAGAGTGTTCCCATGTTCAGTATGCCAGTTTATACTGACCTGATTTATGGTGCTCTTCAAAGTCACCACAGTCGCATGAGCATTTTTCATGGTGGTTGTAAATTATCCATTAACATTATGGATCCCTTCATCAGTCCTGAATAAAGGTCTAGAGACTGAAGCTTCTCTTCTATTCTTTTTCTTTCTTTTGTTTTTGTTAATGGCTTTGTGCAGACTACTTTTTACCCAGGCAAGCAGTGTCAGTCTCTCTGCCCCTAATGTTTGATCCTGACTGAAATTTCTCAATAACCACTGGATTAATTGTCATGGAATTTGGTGAAGCCAGCTACAGTCCCCAAAGGATGAATCCTAGTCACTTTGGTGATTCCCTTACTTTTCATCTAGCAGCAAAATGAGTTTGACCTTTGTGGTTCAGAGTGAACTATCTGGATAGCATTTGATGAATTGCCATGTAATGTGCTACAGATATTCAAGGTCCCTTCACGATGAATTCTAATGGTGACCCCCCTGACATATCGAGAGGTCGCCATCATGAGGCCAACATTTCAATCTGTCCAATATTTTGATATACGTTTTACTTTGTTTAAGTGCTGATCAGCAAATATTAACGTGTTAACAGGCTAAACTGAGATGGGGAACTTGGTAAATACCATTTGTATGTTGCACATGCACTGTGCAGCATTTAGCCTGAAGCACTACTTACTCACAGAGCCCCTAGCATGCACCACCATGGTGCATAAAAGAAATGCCATGTTGATTAATAGTTTAAATATTTCAAGATGTTTGTGTTGTTTGTAAAAAGATGTTAATGCCCGTTGACTGGGCTGATTTTGCCTCTTGATCCTGATGTAGAAATAATGTGTTAACGGCGCTGGGAGAGAACGTTTTGAGTAATATTTATACTGGTGTGATTTGACTCAGTGGTGCCTGGTCCTGGCATCCTGAATTCCTGGTTGGCCTGGCCACTGTGACAGTTGGTGGCAGCTTCTGTCATGAGCGCCACATAGACAACCACGAAACTGTCAGAGAGAGTGAGAGAGGGGGGAGTGAACAACAGACAGACATGATATCCGAAAGGAATCAGAAAAGGTGAACAGGCAATTCATTGCACAATGAAGCAAGAAAGAGGAAAGATGAAAGGCTCTGTCTTGAGTAAAATTAAGGGTGATAGGTAGAAAGGGAAATAGAAATACAAAAGTGTGCTGGAGTGGGAGGAATTGGACAAGCTGAAAAGTGAATAATACAGGATGAGCCTTTGAAGCACTGATCTTGAGATCAGAGACGTGTATGACATTAGCTCAGACTAAGACTTTTTTTTTTTCGGTCTTCCAAGCCTAATGAAAAAATTATCCCCATTATTAGCCTGGTTCTTTCTAGAATAATTCGCATTTTGCTCATTATTGGTGGATTTATGAATGTAGGAGGAAGTGCTTTAATATTAATTTAATTCACATGTTATGCTATACATTAATTTTCTTAGCTGCACTTTCGCAGCCATGTGAGTTGTATAAAAGTCAAATGTAATTCAATTCAAATGCACGACTGCACGACTCATTGTCCAACACACATCAAATCCTACCTTATTCTGATGCGTATTTATTGCTAGTTTCATGTAATTGGGATTTAGAATCCAATCCCATTCATACTTAAATTGAGAGCACAGCATTATGCCATTCAGCAACAGAATTCAGAAAATGAGTGTGATTCAGTTTACAGTACAGGGAATTCCCTTTAGCTGGAAATTCCAGCATTAATGGTCTGCACCGGTATTGTCATGGGATGTGCCCTCCCAATTAGGGAGACTGTTGACCTTAAACCTTTGAATTTCATTGCAGAAAGGCCGGAAGAAGACGTTTCTGCCTTGCCCTACTCCCCCTCGCATAATCCCAAGAGTATCCTCTCTCAGGCCTGGCAGGAGCCAGTGACCTCTCCTTTATGACTGAATTAATCCGTGGGCCTGAGATAATGGGCATGTCACAGCCACTGGCAGGATGTGGCAGGAGAATAATCAACCCACCACTGTGCCATTTCAATCCCTGCGGCAATGATCGCTTCGCCACAGAAAAAAAAATATATACATGTTTCTTCGCTCATTCTCAAGCATGCATGAAATGAGAATTAAGATTACAGTACTTACTGGCGTAGCAGACAGGCACACCTCAGTGATCAGTTTTGATGCTTTGACGCTCTGGTTTTTGGCATAAGAGTTTTTTTTCTGAATCTAGATTCCGCCCGAAGATGGAAATATTTGGAGATGTTCTGCAAGGTGAGGTTTCTAGCAGCGTGTTAGCAACGTGCTTGAATGTACTTTGTATGTACTTTACACATATGGAATTCTTGTATCTTGTTACATTGACATTTCATATTACCAGATGTAACAGAAAATGTTGTTTTCTTATGTTTGTAAGTGGAGGTTTTGTAGCTGAAAGTGCAAACAGTCAAATTATTTTTTGAGAAAGTACAATTGTACTTTGGGGGCAGAATTGCATATTGTCAAAGGGAGTCTGACTAGCCAGCTGAGACCAAATAACAGTCTCTGTTCAAAGCACAGGGAGTAGCTTCCCGCTGGGGATGAAACACAATTGTGTATCTTGTGCTAGGAGACAGCAGAATTGTAAATCTTTACTTTGTGTTGAGGACTTATGCTTGAGCTGTTGTTTAAGTACTGTGAACATTTGAGTCTGAACTGCAGAAACAAAAAGTTTCATATTGGTACAGGAGGGAAAATGCAGTGACAAGAGCTCTTTGGCAAAAATCACGCTCCAGTTGTCTGCTCCTAACCCTTTGTCCCATAAAAATGAGTCTGAATTCAGTACTCTTCCTCAGTAGAAACCTTAGGTCATCAGTGCATATGAACTTGTAGTCTCTGTGGAGGAAAGTACGGGAGGAAAGGAGGCTGTACAGCATCCCAAAAGCTGAGGTCCCTTTGTGACAAGCGCAACCAAGTCCGTCTATTAACCTCTTCCACTGCACCCCTCCCTCCCTGCCTTAGACCCATTTTTGTTGTTTTATTTAGTGGTATATGCCAAAATGTGGTATACATCTTCTGACAATTGGAAACCTAAAAATTAAATTGAGATGCAGCTCAGCACTGTGTCAAGTCATAAATCTGTAATTAACATTGTGTTTTGGCTAGGCACCTTTTCAAATGTTGAATGTTTAGAGTGTATAGGGGCTTATAGCATTATGATGGGATTCTATAATGCCCATTCACATGCTCGAGTATATGAATGGTTGTCATGAGGCTGTGATTTGAATAGGCAATTTTATACAGTGAGGTCAAGTTTCAAAGAAATGCTCTCACTACAATGAAGTTGACTAACAGTTTTTCCCTCGCCAATGTTTAGCCTACATTTAGAGCGTTACGTAGCCCCCTTCCTGACAATCTAGACGTGGCATGGTTTGTACCAATGTATGCCTTAGGTTATCTAGTTTTATATTATACCAGGATCTTTACTACAGCTTCTGAAAGACAGTAATGTCGACCGAGGACGTAGCCATCCTAGTGGAGTTTAAGAGGTTAAGTTACACAAACTGTGTGTTTGATGCTGCCGGGATCATGGGTGTAGTAGTTATGCCTAAAAGATATATGTGAAAATGCACTGTGGCTGATCATAAGGTCAAAACTCATTCTGCTTGTGTTCAATTTATGCAACTTCTGGATCATCCATAGTAATCATGTCTTGTGTGAATATTATGGATGAATACAAATACACACTGTAGATGCAACTGAGCTGTTTTGACAACCAGCATGAGGTTACTAGCACATGGTCTGCCACATACAGTGACCACTGTATTGTTTTCTTCCAGATCACCACATCTGTGCCTGTCCTTTCTGCACCAGACACTGTTCCTTTGCAGTGACAAGCTAACACCAGTTAACCAGAATCATAATTACTGTGGGGTGTTTGTGCTAAAATGGTTACAAATAGCACTATTCATCTGGCAGAGGAGAAAGGCTGAATAAAGAAATGGATTACTTCTATTTTTATTTGCCTCCGCTTCTTTCTTGGAGTTAGAATGGCGTCAACTGCAAACTTTTTATTGCTTCAGGTTTTAGTAAATCTGACGGGCAAAACGCCTACATACCTTTACTGGAAGACTCTTTCTGCTGACAGTAGCCCACAATAATTCTTGGTGTTTGAGGCTGCTATGCCTAGTCATGACACTCATCCTCTATTTGCATTTTTCTTGTTTTGATTGTATGGCCTGAAACTGCCATTTATCCTCAAAGATGACAAAGTAAGACACATTAGTGTGCTTAATTTGATACAGTTGGCTCCCTTCAATATGGAAATAATGATTAGTTATATTGGTGAGTCTTTTATAGACTTCTGTACACATACACACACACACACTGCGTTGCTCATCTGTCTGCTTCTTACGAATGCTGGACCTTCACTCTCCAGCAAGTTACGAGACTTCCCTCAGCAGTGCCTGGAAATCAGATACTGCCTCCAAGGCCTTTAGGTTTTATTACTGAATCAGTCTTCGCTGAACTCTATCGAGTCACCTCCTCCTACAGAAGCGGAAAGCCTCCCATCACTCGTGGGTCCCATCTCAGTGTGCTTGTAGAGGGCCAGTGAAATAATCACCTGAGCTCAGTCGGCCCATTCGCAAGATCAATATATGCTTGTTTGAATGGCACAAAATGTTGAAAATCACAGGAATCATCATGAGCATCAAACCTCTCGCCCACCTCAACTTGAGTCCATTCTCTTGACAAAGAAAAAACTTTGATTCCGCCTCCGTCAGCTCTAGACTATTATTAGTGTGACTGATGCATTTTTAGACTATTTGCAGAAGATGTGAGAGAAAAAAAAGACACGTATTTGTGGCTGCCTCTAAACCAGCTCTCAGGTGCTGCGCAGAACAATGTGTACCTGCTAATAACATAAATGTCGTGTCTGTCCAAGATGCTACATTAATAGTGAAGTGTGATTAGCCTTTGATGCCCTGTATGCCGATGACATTAACCTATCATTTTAAAATGTCCCATTTCTGTCGACCTCCAGGACACTGTTTTGAAAAGTCCATAGTGAAAAATTGCTGAGTAACACTAAAGTGGCAGGGGCGGCCTCTCATTAATATATATTTAATTAGCTTGTCCGTATTCAGAAAAATGGCTGGTCATTTTAATTGGCTTTATTACCATAATTATTTGACGGGAACCTTTCCGTCTTGATGGATGACCTTATTAATACGTATAAGAAACTGTTGCAATCCTTGGAAACAGAGCAGCTCAAGCGTCTCATTAACACTGTCAGCGCTGCTCCGCTTGTCCTTTTCTATTCATTGTACAAGCTTACACCTGATCAACACATTGTTAGCATTCAAAGCTGACATACAGACACACAAGGTGATGGATAGACACCTTGATTTTGATTGCCTGAGCGTAGTTTTAAGATTTTTCTAGCTCTGCATTTTTTTAAATGTAGTTCCTTGTGAAAGCATTTGAAGATAAACTGTGACTAAAGTTCACAGGCTCACTGTTGCTTTGGCCCTTTTTGTTTTGCACATCTTGGTAAGGTATGAGTATTATGCCCAGTCCTGAGAGAGAGAAAGAAAGAGAGAAGCTCTGTGGGAAAGAATTGAAGTCAAATGTAGGGAGGTTTTAAGTAAATCATCCTGTCTGAGTGGCATACTTAGATTTATTGTAGTCCCAGACCTGTCTCAGGCGCTTGCTGATGTTAGTGTATATGCAGAAAACTGCAGCCACTGATGTTGCCCTGTGTGGAAACAACTTGCAGCCAGAGGAGAGAGGGAGAGAGGAGGGATGAAAGGAAATCGAGAAACATAACAGATAAGAAGAAATAAGACTAAAAGATTGGACACAGGACTCAGAAATGCAGAGAGAGAAAGAAAGAATGGGAAAAATACCAAAGAAATGGTCAAAGCTTCTGTATAATTTCCACTGGAGCATCATTCTATTTTGGAGAAGGGAATGTGGATAAGGGCATTATCTTGCACCTACGTCTACAGGCTTCCATTTTTCTTATGTGTCCGTAAATATGAACACAATATCCGAGCAAATGGGGTTTACTCTATCACAGTGTGATGCTCCAGTTTCTGTGCAACCCGGGATAGAAATCATTGCTGTGAGGAGGATAAAGATGACAGAGGTTATGAGACAATACCCAGGTCATACCAGAGTCTATGTTTGTCTGAGTGGTACTGTAGGATGTATTTGAAATTTTGGTGGTTACTTTTTACATATTGTACTCTAAACATGAGAATTTGCATGTCTGCCTGTTCCATGTACACACTAAGATGTCATTTGGCCAATCGCTTCCCCACACTTTCCAGCACCTTTTGACATCTCGAAGCTCTGATTGCAAGGTAGCAATTGAAAACCAGAATTGGAGCCCTGGCTGGTAACCCCCCCTTATTTCTATTATGGCAGATGATTGCATTGCCACTTGGCGATCAGCTTTTTCCCTTCTGGCAGCTCATCTGCCCTCTGACACAGCCTCAATTGTCTGACTGGCTTTCAAAAGGTTTGGTGTTCGATTTGTGGACATATTGGTCCTTTTAGGAATATTACTGTCATTTTCCTACAGCTTTTTAGATTGACGTTATAAAAATATCATAGCTTCTGATGTTTTACATTTTGCTTGCAATGAAAATAGTTTTAATAAAAGTGATTTTATTGGTAAAAAAAAAAAGTAGTCCATTCTGCACCTGAAAGAAATCACCTTGCCATAAACACCAACTGTACCCAAGAGGGCTTCAGGATTTCTTCAGATGTCACACATTGGGGAACCACAACCAAAGTCCTGATTGATTGATTGAGCTTCTTTATTGATTTTAAATATAAAAGTAGCGCCTCAAACTAGTAATAAAAAATTAAGTACATTATACAATAATACTAATCCTTACACATTCCTATATACCATACAATACTAGTTCTGTCACAACATCACTATACATTATATAAGGAAATTCAATAAATATTGAATGGGCCAGTACAATGCAAAATTAACACTGAGATTTAAAACAAAAGCATATTAACAATATTTCATGATATTTGTGTTATAATTGTTATCGTGAGGGAAATCAGCCATTTTTTAAGTGAGGACTTAAACCTAGCTAAAGAGTCAAGAGTCTTAATGCTCATCGGTGGTCCATTCAACATAATGGTAGCTGAATACAGCAAAGTTCTACCCTCAGCCATTTAAGGTTGATGAAATTAGCGGGAAGAAGATGTGTCCTAGATGGGAGTTTGTGATTTTTTGAACTGGTTATAGATAGCTAAAGGTTTCCTCAAGCTCTTTTACATATTTGTTTCTTCTGGATCTTTCCAAGGATCCCTACTCTTTTATTCACTTAGTCAAACACCTGCTCATCACTGATCTCATTATTTAGCCTTTTTAACCTCTTTAACGTCTTTATTATGGAAATATTTGTCAAGAAATATTAACATGTTTATGAATCATGACCCAACAAACAGGTGAATACAATTTAGACAGGCCGAACATGTCAGTGCACATTTTGTATTTTATTGAAGATGTTTCTACTTGAAAGATCTAATTTAAATTTGTTTGTCTTTCCAAACCAACTGCATTGGAATGGATGACATGGATAGACAAGCTCCATTTCCAGCTTTTGATCACAGCAGTAGGAGATGATAACAGATAGTTAAAGTCTTACCTCTTGAGAGCACCCGCATCTGAACAAAGGGAGCTCTGTGACCTGTTATGGACCTTGCTGTAGGCTCTATTATTATTAAAAAACCTTTGTCTTTTATAATTACAAAGACTACCTCTACTAGTAATGAGAACTTGGGTCTAAAATATTTAGTGGGCCAATTAAATGCAAATGGAACAAAAGACTTAGGGAGTTTAGTGTAACTGATGCTTTTCATTAGGAAGTAATAGATAAAGTAATTAAATACTTCTAAAGAAAAGGCTCACATCTAAGGGAGCTTTGATGATCTTTCATGCAGTCATATTTTGACTTTCTTAAAAAAAGTGCCTTTCCCTAAGGCTCATTCCATTAATTTACTGAGTGACCCAGGGGCTGCCTGCATAATTTCTCCAATCTACTGATATGATGAGCCACAAATGTCAAAAGGAAAAAAAAATCCAGTTGATCAAACCTGCAAGTGCAATGAAGCCTGCAAAGTTTGTATTGTCGTAAAAGTGCCATCATGCTGTAGATGTCCTCTAGCAGTAGGCTTATTACCTGTATTGTTGTATACCGGCCCTGTTAATAAGGGACAGAGGATAACAGTAGCTCAACTCATATGTATGCACAAATAAGTGGGGGGGGTTTTCTATGTGCAAAGGGAAAATGAGGGAGTACATGAAATTAGTAAAAACATGCAATTTTAGTCACCTGCTAGATAAGATCAAGTTGTATTTCTTACTAATTAGCAAAGGATTTCACATCTGTCTGAAACTAGACATCTGTGTATTTGCATGTTGCTGCGCACGTGTGCATGAGTTTTATGGTTTGGGGATCTATACACAGAGAGAGGTCCATCATGGCCACCGCAGCCTGAGGCATAAGAGGCTTAAGGAAGGAGACATAAATCGCAAAGCAGTTGGTGAACGAAAAGCAGAGATAGAGAGAAGGTGTGCGGCAGAGAGGGAAGATAATAGGTAGCTGTGGGTTGCGCCTGAGCCTGTACACGTGGCCTGATACTGTATGTCGGCACGATTGGATATGGTTGGCTGAGTGAGTAGAACCAGCGCTCCTCTCCTTTTCCCTCCTCTCCTCTCCAGCATGAAAGCAGGCTTATTATGCAGCCAGACAGATATATAGGACTGGGGACACAGGGAGCCAGATGGGCAAACACACTGGAAGGCTTTTACAGACATTGAAACAACTTCAGATGAATCCATAGGCAAAGTTGGCAACAACAAATCACAAGAGCTTACTATATTATCTGAAAGCAAACATCTTTTAATATTAAGCAACAACTCTGTCCTTCCTCTCAAATCTTTCTACCTGCACCCAAGGAAGTGAATGTGAAAAGAATATTGAAATATTGGGTGTTGCTATGAAACATAATTTACTCCTCACTTCCCCCAAATAATATTTGTCTGATTTAGTGCCTCACAGGCTCGGGTCATCGTTAGAGATGGCTCATCACACACATCATTATCTCTATTTCTCTTTCTGCTTTAAATCAAAATACAACAATACTCAATTTGTTATCATTAAACGCTGTCTGTAAAAGCCTGTTACTTTTCAGGACGCAGACTGTTTAGTTCAGTTTAGTTTAGTTCATCTTTGTTGTCCTACTGGGGGGATTGGGGGGAGGGGGGGATGACAAAATACAAAAGGACAACATCAACAACAACATCCACACATTGTTGTGCTTAACAACTTGTCCTTGCTTTTAATGGTTTAACGGTAGAGAGTCAATCAAATGCTGATTCCCTTGTAATTCACTGTAGCAATAACACTTTCAGGAATACTTGTTTATGTAAAACTTGGAACTGGGATAAAGGTTCTGCAGCTGACATAAATTACTAATTTGTCATTCACTTGGGGAACTTATTTGACCATCATTCCTAATGGTCACCAACATGTTACCCAAAGGGTCCATCGTAAACATCCATCACAGTTTACAGAGCGACTTTCTGGTTTATATTTGGTTTCTTTTCTATGAATAGGCTGTGGGCACAGTTTTCACATGCAATGAGGGATTATTACCAACCTTTTGGTTTAATTGTTTTGAAGTCGTTAAGCTAATCTGTTTTAACTTTTGTTTTACAATCTGGTTTTGTAGCGATACAACTAGTGCAGACCAAGTTTTTGGGAACCTTCTATGATCCACACTTTTCATCATGTTTGCACTTGATTTAGTAACTATTATTATTCTCTTTCTCTGTATTGTATTTACTTACCGCATGTCTGTCAGTCCCGGAAGAGGGATCCAACCTCCCTCGCCTTTTTTCAGAGGTTACTTCCCTTTTTATGTCTTGTTAAAGACCTTTTGTTGAGCTTTTTCTATCCAAATAGCGGTTCTAAGGAAAGAAAGTGACATATGTTGTACAAATTGTAAAGCCCTTTGAGGCAAAGTTGATATTTGGGGCTACATAAATGAAACTGACTTGACTTCATTTTGGAAGTACAATCATAACCAATACAAATAGTGACAAAAACTACAAAATAAGATACCGGTTTTTAATAAAATTGAATTTTCCTTTAACAAAGAAATCACTGACATTGGCACTATACCTGCTCACCTGAGAGACTTAGCAGCTTTAAAGAATGCTGACTGTTTAGTGTTTTTGAAACTAATTCCTTACTGGAAATCATTTATTTCTTTTCCTTTGCTAACACCTTTGAAGAAATGCATGAGGCACACAAGTTTGGCTGAATACAAAACATAGTACAGTCCATCCATCCATTGTCAACCGCTTATCCTGCATACAGGGTCGCGGGACATAGTACAATAATTAGTATTTTATCATATTCCTTTTTTTGCTCTCCCTCTACCCGCTTTCACTTCTTGTCTTTGTCTCTCTCTGTCTCTGTGGTTCAAGGGAAGAATTCCCTTCAACTCCTCCACAGAATCACAGACAATTAAAGCTGAGCATTTTTTGCCTAAGGGCGTATCTGCTCTGTGTGCACGCACAGACTCCCACCCACACCCACACACACACACACACACACACTCACACACACACAGATAAAGACATACAGTTCACATACACCCCCACATTCTTTTACATGTACAAACACACAGACACACAAAGGCACATTTTTATTTGGCCATGGCTTTAATGGCGCTTTTTATGGAGAACAGGATTACAGCATCACATCCTTCTCTCCCTGCCAGCTGATTGGACTCTCTCCACTCTGTCATTCAAACATTGACAACAACTTTGCCTTCTGCTAAATGCAGCGGTGCGTTTCACTCGCTTTAGACTGCTCTAGGTTTAGTTACACTGACTTAGCTGCTGGCAAGTTTCGCACACTGTTGCACTGGGTCCAGATGTCGCCGAATCATGTAGGTCAGTTCAGTCGGCACCCTCTTAATGACCTCCATTAGAGGAATAATTTTGAATGATGATTGAACACAAGAAGCTGTAAACAGTTACATATTATCAAGTTGACATGGCGCATAGTATTTCAAACAGTTGCTTATTTCAACATCCAGCTGACAAGGAGCAACATTAGCATTTATTTGGAGTGGAGTTTCTGTCCAGCTGGCGATTTTAAACCCAATATTCCAACCAACTCCTGATGGATATCTGTCACTTTAGCTGATAAATGCTATGTTCACCAACAGTCTGTGTTAAAGTGACCAGATTTGTGAAGTGAAAACTGGGGACATTTCTTGTTTGGTGGTCAGTATGTCAGTAATTTATTATTATTTATTACATTATTTGTTATTATATATGTGTGATAGGGAAGGCAACAGGGGTTTAGCACTAGGACCCAGGTAAAGAGGCAGAGTCTATAAATAGGGGAGGGAAGATCACCTGGTCCTTTCTTTCTGCAGTCACACACCTGAGGGAGCAGCTGAGGCCAGCCTTTGTTTGGTTCTTGATTGGGTAGGCTCTATTTTTAAATAGGTTTTACTTTTAAAAAATAATGTGTAAAAATCTAAGGCTAATAATGCATAGTCCAATAATTTGTAGTTGACTTTATTAAAGACAAGTTGAAGAACTGTTAAAAACCTGTTATTTATTAGACTTCGTGGTGGTGAGGGTCCAAAGCTTGGAGTGATTGTTTAAACACATCAGCTAAAGCACAGGTATGTGTAAGATGGTTTTAAACAAGATTTTAGCCTTTTTTTTTATATGAATGTAACAGGAATATTTGAAAATATAGATCCCAGTCACCTGCATGCCTTCAACGGCGGGAGGGGAATGTGTTTCTAAGTCAAGCAAGGTATGATAATTGTTACATTTGCTTATGTTTCGTGAAATGTTTCTTTTAAAGTGTTTTTTGTATCTTACTGTGTTTCTGTTTGTCTTGTTTCAAATAGAAGTTATTAGGAGAGCCAACCACTGTTTTTTCCCCACCGGTTAGTTTTATTGTGCTCACACTAGATCCTTGAATGGGCCATATTTTGTGTTTCTGGCTGTGTTAAAGGGGGAAACTGAAAGACAGAGTAACCATTTTGCATGGGTGTTTTGTGTAATTAGTGTGCAGCATGCAGATAGTGTTTTTCCATAGTATTTGGTTTAATTGGTTTGAGCGTGTGGGTTATTTCCTTATTTGTCTATCAGTTTGGTTATAATTTGTCGGTGCTCAATTCTACATCAGTTTCCCTGGTAATGCAGTCTAGTCCTGAATTGTGTTTCTTCTTTTGTTTTGATGTAACAAATAAAATTTACATTACTATACCTGATATAGTAGCCTCTGGTCCAGTTTGTTCTGGCACTTGTGTATGAAGTAGCGTTTGGTTTACATATGAAGTAAAAAAAGGTGTGTTGGTTCACTCCTATTAGTACCATTTTCAGTAGCATGCAAGAAGCTGTTTCCCGCCAAAAAGCTCAGATAAACCAACTCCAGGCTTCTTTCTGGGGACAGTCCCCGTTTTGGGTGGCCAAATGTAGCAAACACAAGCTACTGTTAAAGAACATTAGAAGAGTCATAACGTCAGCAAACTGTCTCAGAAATGTCGGTTACACAGAAATATCTATCTAAAAGTTGCTAACCATTAGCATAGCAGCTCAAATTAGCTGGGTGTCATACCAGACCATGTAAGCATGAAAAGTGTAAGAAGTGTATTAAATTGAGCAAGTCTGCATTTTACTTATATGATTTAACTTTTCATATGTAAAAGGAAAAATATGTTTACAAAGTCTTAGATAAAAAGTTGACATTTGAAATTAGTTCACTGAAACAATTAGGGTTTAAATGTTAAATGTGCTACACAAGGTACTGAAATTCGTGAGTCATTTTTTTTCTTTCTATCTTTTCTACTCTCTGGGCAAAGCCCTGCCTCTTTAACTTGTCTTTTAGTTGAGATTCCATAATTGATGCTGGAATTATTCAAGTCTCACTGTTGTTAGGCGAGCAAGTCATGTATGGTATCGACCATTTCAGACACATTTGGCAATAAGTGGTTTTGTCAGTTGTCTTATTTTTCTTGTCTCCAATGCTTCTCAAAGGAGCTAATAATTGCAGCAGATGATTGCTACCAGGCTCATAACATATTGACCCAAACTCTGTGATAAGCAGGTGAATGCAGTCGAAAACATTGCATTTCTGAAAATTGATATAATTAGCATGTCTCTTTGTGTCCCCACCAGGCGAGACAGTGTTGAGTAAACAAATTCTCCCGTGTCATATTTCAAATCCAGTCAGCATTCTCATTAAAATGTCAATGTATATTCGCTCTGGAGACTGTGTGTAATTCAGCTTTTAAAAAATGCCAACTGAACCGTCATATTTTCCAGGTTGAACTTAATTATATGATTCACAGTAATGACTGTGGCAGCACAGAAACAGCTCATTTTTCTTTTTCCTGCTTGGTTTTGTGTGCAACTTATTACGTGATCAATCACACGGAACATGAACAGACCAGGATCAATTAATAATTGAAAACCGTTAAACTACTTGAGGCGCTGATTGGAATCTGCCTTAAGTCAGAGGCAGGCAGTGTGGAAGGGCACCAGGTTAAATAGACATGATTAATCAACGCCAGAACAGTATTCGTATTCATTTGAAACCTTGCATGTGGATGTGTATAGACAATAGCTGTAGCTCAGTTCTACACTGCAAAGTACATACTAATTTTAAGCAGGTTTTAAGTATATAATGTGTGGAAAATAAATAATAAAATTTATTATACTCAAAGATGTCGCTTGATTGTTTTGTGTGCTGTCAATGGCTGTTATTTCCCACAATGCAATGCACAAAGTAAGTTGAAAAGCTGCTCACTAATTGGAGAAAAACCGTATACCATGGAAACATACTTGTCCATCCATTCCGTATATGTGTGTGTGTCTGAGCCTCTGCCAGGGACTCTTTAGTCAGGTTACACAGCAGAATTGATCAAATACATTGATAATGCAGTTTCTCCACCTCATCATGTAGCCTCCTCAGGCGAAGGTGGCAGTGCCCCTCTACTGCCATCTCTAGACAGCCTCAGTTCATGACAGATGGCTCGCAGTGATAACTGCTGGAGAGCTGCTTCAGTGTGATGCTGCTGTTGGCTGCAGCCATCTTCCCCCGAGAAGCTGCAGATAATCATTTCATCATTTCCTCAATTATTGACAGGCGCCCTGAGCTCCACTGTTAAGTTCCCAGCGTTGCAGAGAAAATTAACATCCATTAGAGCGTGATTCAGCATTTGTGTGTGAATATGTGTGTGTGTGTGTGGTCGGAGCTTGAGCCTAACTAGACTTGCAGCTCTGAGGGCTAAGAATGAGGAGCTCAGATATGACAGGCTCATCAAGCATCTTGCTTCACTCCAAGCTGTGGAGAGACTACCGCTGCGTCAAGAGGCTCTGGCCTAAAAATGACCCTCTCCCCACTGAGTTGCCAATCATTACTCATCACATTAGACATCTAGACACATCCTCAGCTCCATCTCACTGCGCTGCCTTTCACACACTCCCTTTTCTTTGTCTGATTCCCTTCGTAGCTACAACTCCTCTCCTGCCTTTCTAGCTCTCTCACATTTGACAAATTCATGTCAACCAAGATCATTTCAGCTAACTACCTTTTACTTCAGCCTCCACCAGAACCCCCATTGTGTGGTGTTACAGTGGCCCTTACAATAGACCAGCACAGACAAATGGCCTTTGATTGTAGATTGACTCTGCAAATTTTGTAGCACTCCCACCGACTGCAAGATTTTTGTCCATTTTACTGTGTCATTAGATGAATAAATGTCTGTCTCAGCAATATTCTTTCTGTAATGTGAAAGTGTAGTTCGGTCGGCTCTTAATTTGTTATTGAGGATGTAAAAAACCTTGCTTGACAAGTTTTTGTCACCAAAGGAAAATACCAGTGCTATGTAGTCATTTATTGATCGCTGCTATTTCTCAGCTTCTTGAACTCCCACTGCACTGTTGTTCAATGCATACCATTGTCAAGAAGAGTGATAACTGCAAATAGCATTACCTCAGGCTGTAAGGATCCCATTCATTATGAAACTGACAAGCTTGTCACAAACAGCATTGTGCCTAATATAAGGCATCAAGCTAATCTGTCTCAGACCTTTGTGCGGTGCAATAGCTCCGTTGTTCTGTTCTTTTGTTCTGTGACTTTGAAAGCAGTTAAACTTTGGATAAAAATATAAAAATAGTTCTTTTCAGCAGGGACAATGTGTCTTATGCTAGCAATAGCTGCAAATGTGTTATTTCTAAGAAGCATCTTATTTATTTGGAATGGGATTTGGATGTAAGTCGCACCCTGCCTTTCAGTCAAATGTAGTAAATGGTGACATACAATAGAAAACGGCGCAATATAAAAATCTGGTGCTGCTTGAAAGCAATTGTGTTTTTTTGTGTCTCACAAATCAACAAATGATGAACATCCTTGGTGTTTTGTACTCTTACGGCTGTAATTACTAATCCAATTTTCTCTTTTTCTGTCTATTTTCTTCTTCTGTCTTTCTCCGTCCCTCTTACATTTTCTATTACAGCTGCCCTGCAGGTGTCCATATCCTTGAACAAAGTGGAGTTAAGTGTCGGAGAGTCCAAGTTCTTCATCTGCACAGGTACAAATGCCACACATTATCGTTTTTATGTGAATGAACTGTATTCGTGTGTGCTTGGAAGCAGGGCAGAAATGCAGCAGGGGGTCTTAAATCACTGCCTGTGAAGTCTGTTTGTAGTTCATATGACAGTGAACACAACACAATCCATGCTTTCCATATGGTGAGTGACCCAGCGATGACCGGATCCACACAGGGATGCCCCCGCCCTCTCGTCTCTCCTCCTCATTGTCCTCTCTGAACGGTATATCAACAGTCAGCCATAACAGAGAACCCGATGCTGGTGCCAGTTGCTCGGTAGGGTGGCAACACACTCTGGCAGGCCTGGCCCGCCTCCTGCTGGCTGCCTCTTCTCTCCTGCCAACCCACTCAGCGTGGCGCTAACAGCCAAGGGAGTAGAAACACACTGGGAGGAGCATCGAGGGGTGTGGAGGTCTAACATGTTCTGAGGAGGACAGAATGGGGGGGTAGAAACAGAATGGTGAATGGAAGCAAACAGGAATTGAAAGGCAAAGGTAGATGCTTTTATTGTGAAAGACCTAAAAGGACAGAACCGAGAAGAATGAAAAGGGCTTTGAGGCAAAATAGTGTTGGAGGTGGGAGATAAGTAACCACCATCCACCGTCAAAGTGTGTGGGAGGAAGTGTCACTCGTATTCTTTTGCCCTTTTCCACCACAGGCAGTCGTGCTGTGCCAGATTTTTACCATATTCACATGCAGTCCTGCCAACAGGAGTGGGCTGAAAAGCAGGGCAGAACAGTCAGAGGCAAAAAGCAAACGTCCGATGAAACCGAAGTGAGCCTGTAAACATATAAATAAAGCAGAGTCTTTCAAGGCTTTAAGTTGCTGCGTCGCATTGTATGAAGCAGGCCTACATAAATATGGATTAGAGAAAAGAAAGGGACTGAAGGCACAGAAAGACAATTGTAGTATATGTTGCTTTATGGTTTGGGGCTTTTTGTGAAGAAGGCAGAAAAGAGAGGTGAATGTGTTGTTCTTGAGAAAAAGGAACCTGGGTGAAATCAATTCCCTTGTTCGATACAAATCTTTCTTGTTTTTAAAAAGTTTGCCAGGAAGAATTGGCAAGCCTGGTAAAATAATAGAAGAGCTTTTTTTTTTTTCAAGAGAGCCCGACTTTTTTCTTCTCCTTGTTGTTCAATCCAGCTGTTTTAAGGTGGAAATGAGGTCAAAGGTAGGTTGACACTGTAGCCCTCCAAGCTACATGCACCCTGGTTTTGAGTTAGTTTTGTGTATTATCCTTATCTGTTCCTGAATCTTTACTGTTTCTCCTAAACTAATTCAAATAAAAATGCCCTTTCAACTAATTAGGTGGCTTTAAAGGAAAGTATTTTAATGTTTGAGAAAAAATAACACCTTTGGTATTAATAATTACGTATTTCAAACAGTCAAAAGCTCCATTAATCTGCTGTGTGGGTGATATTTGATCAGATATGATCGAGAGTGGACAGAAACAAACATTCCCACAGCTGTCATTAGATTTTGATTCAGATGTTGCTGAACTGTAATTTGTGCTCAGAAGTATGTGGCATCACATATTTTCCACTGAGCCCTGCCCACTTCAAACCAGTGTCCAGAGCTTAAACACAAATCTCTCAATTGGTATAAAAACAACTTTTCCAACAAAACCTGGGTACACAGGGTAGCTCCACTTTAATCTTTAGAAGCTGCAGTCTCTATTTATTGGTCTGGTGAAGCTGGGGCTCCGTCTCTTCAGCCTCTTCAGCCTCTTCTGCCACCACACACATACACGTTACACCTACACATGCGCACTGACCCCCCTAACCATAAGGGTTGGGGTTACAATTTTGGATTTATTCTCGCACTTTAGAAACATTTTCAAAAACTTATGTCTTTTCACATGTTTAATTGCAGCAATGTATGCTGAAATTTTAATTGTAGTTGGAGGCAGTTTATTAACTTCATGGGAGAAAACTGGTAGTTCTATGTAAAATCAGACATTGAGCACCCATTTCGCCAAAATGCCATGATCCTCGTTTCGCTGCGAAGCTTTGACTGTGAGATTGGATCAGGCTCCGCCCATCGCATCTTTTCGGGGACTATTCGGGGTCAGCCCCATCAGGTTCATCCAAGGCCACGAGGCAAAATGCAGTGGTCTCACAAAGTTGTTCTTTAAAATTCACGGATATGAAAAATAAATTCAGGTGAGAATGAGGATCATAAACATTCTCTGAAACATCTTACGGCTTACAAAGCTTTGTCGCTTGCTCTGGTCTTAGTTAAAATGTTTATTTCCATGTGCAATTCAAAATCAAGCCAAACCAAAATGGAGCTGTCTGTTTCCTCAGCAGTTCACGAAAGCCGACGATCAGTCAGCATGCCGCTGTGTATTTTAGCGCCTAGAAAAGTGATCGTCATTGTCTTTCCACTTCAGTAGAGTCAGTCATTGAGAGAGCCAGTCATGCCAGAGCTTATTCTGATTTTAATAAGAGTGGCATGACAGAGATTTCCACCAGCTATTCATGCACTTGTAAAGACACACAGAGGGAGGCAGGGCTGAACGTGGAAAGCAGGACAGATCATCTGTGAAGTAAATGGCCTGTCACCATGCTAGTTGCATCAACTTCAACATATTTGGCTGTCCCTGCTGTCAACAGACTATAAAATGGTAAGAGGTGATAACTTTGTAATGCTAACAGGTATAAAGAGACGACTGTAGCGATGCTAGACACTTATCTCTTCCTCAATACCCGCATGAACCACGAGGCTCCAGTGGGAAGCCACGTGTGAAGGAAAGCAGAGCGATGGGGAGAATGGCTTGTAGTGTAATATGATATTAGCAATGCTCGTGTTTGATTGCCTCATCAGATTTGTTGGCCTTGAAACTAACGAGCTGCAGACACACATGCCAGGGATATGATGCTGATTGAAACATTGTGATGATGATCAGTGTTAGCATGCTGGTTTGGGAGCCGGAGCCTGCATGGTTTTTCTATGATGCAAAGTGCAGACATCAAGAGGCCAATTTGTCAATCAGCTCATTTATCTTCATTTACCTTCATGTGGTGGTGCACTATCAAACTGTGAGATTATTATTCATGTCATAAGCTATTTACCTAGCTGTACATGCTGGACAAAAATGTTTCCAGCAAAATAATACCCCACACCCAGCCATCTCCTCACAGTTAAACCTGGGAGCCCTTGTGTTGAAACATCACAACCCTTTGCTGCTGAACATCTGGAGGTTAAAAGCTTTGCTCAACGGCATTTTGCCTATAGTTAGTAAAGAGAAAAGAGATCATTCAAACTGCCGGCTTCCTGCTCTCTCCCTCTCTTTCTCTGGGCTTATCTCTTGCCACTGGTCACTAACTTGTATTACTCCTATTTTCTGCTCTTCTTTTGTAAGCTTATTTAAATCCAGCCACCTGTCTCTGGACAAGCCTCTGTCAGTCTCCTCTCTTGTTCAAGGCTCTGGCTGATTGATGGGCCATGTAATGGCCCTCCCCTCCACACTGACACTTTTATTTGCAGAATTTACAGGCAAAGGGCACCTGCTGCTCGCAGATGGCCCCATCATCTCCTACAGTAGCCAGATGAGCTGATGTTTCACAAGCTACATATGGTAACCATTGTAATCAAGGTTCAAGTTAGAATAGGATCAGGCCTACCATTTGTTTCTGTGTGTGTGTATGTGTGAGAGTGTGCGTGTATATGTGCATAATGTTTGAAAGAAGGGTGGAATTTAAAGCCTACATATGTCCCTATTCCTTTACAGACTTATTAGCTATGTAAATCCAAGATTATAACATAATCATATAATTTCAGACCGTCTGTTCCCTCGACAAGTTCCAACAGCAACGTTGGATGGTCCTCAGCTGTTGAGCGGACCAAAGTGAGCCACAATGCTGTAATACCGACATATAAACCCTAAGTCAAATACATCTGGAACAAAGGAAACATATTCAATGGCAGCACTCTATGTATACTACGTATACTCCATACTGGCTTTCTTTCGAAATCTGATTATCATTGAATCATTTCTAGATATTCTTCCACAATGTAAGTCGGTTGGTTCCAGTGGTTCGATTTTTGTTATGATTTGTCCATGTCTTCCCCAAGACTCTGTAGTTTTATCTGTTTGATAAGGATGCAAAATGCCCATAAATATTCATAAAACTAGACTTTCAAGCAGGTATATGGGGTCCAAACGGGGTTGTTGATCAGGCCGCCTCAGACAACCTCTTGTAGGGCACGGCAGACTTTTGTTTTCTACAAAGTTCTGGGCTAAGTGGGATAAAATATTTGAAACAGATCATTAGGTTCATTAGCTGCACACACAAAGAAGGAAAACCAACCAGCTTATCACACTGCATTGTCTTCCCAAACAAAATACAAAATGTTGCTAGAAGTCAAGAAGAGGCAACATGTTGCAAAGTAATGTCAACAGCCTTTCTGAATAGATTTAAGGTGTCATTGGGAGTAATAGTAGAAACATCTCTTTCCTAAGCAATGAGTCTAAACGTGAAAAGGAGACTGAATTTTGATATGATTGTGCCTTGGCTGTGAAAAGAGAGTAAAATGTACTCATCATTATCAGTTTATTTTATCTCTCTTTCTCTGACCTTGCCCCTAGCTATCGGCGAGCCAGTGAGGCTGGAGTGGTACAACCCCCAGGGCGAGCGCATCATGGCCTCCAAGCGGATGTCGCTTCACACGGAGACATCACGATCCAGGCTCATCATTTACAACGCCATCATCGAGGACGCTGGGATCTACCGCTGCCAGGCCACCGACGCCAGCGGCCATACCGAGGAGGCGTCGGTCGTGCTGGAGATCTACCGTAAGCTTGACAAATAACATGCATTCACATACACGTTTTCACATTTGCCTGCAGATGCTCTGTGTTTGCCTCCTGAGGAGATTCAGGCATGAAGAGAATAAACCTCTCACATTAGTGTTTGATCACAGGGATAGCCAGCCTGTTCATAGTCCCGGCCTCACCACAGCAACAAGAAATGTTACTTCAATCTCTGTGTGTGTGCATTTTCAGTCAATCTGTATCTTTGACTTTGTGTGCAAGCCTGTGTCAGACCGTGTGTTAAACTCATTCTTGTGATTAAAGTATAATGGCAGCTACTAATGCCATGGGACTGGGATCCTGCGAGGCATAATGAGGGATGTGGCACTAAGGCTAACCTGCCTTGCTGTGACCCATCACTATTTCTTGGCCAAAACTTAATGTTACGAGGCGGGGGTGACGGTCCCATAGCAGAATTCATCCTCACAGTGATTTAACCACCGTTTGTCCTGTTCATGTGTCCTTGAGCAAGATATCCAGCTTAAATGTTGTCAGTTAATTCCTGTGATTTGCTAAAGACAAGAATTTAAAAAAACAGAATTGTACAGTAGCAACTTTTGGGGACACTGAGTGTCCATGTATTATTTCTGGGAATGTAGGGCATTTAGCAACCCAAGGTAAGTTAGATTGAACAACGAAAAAACACATGCTTGGTATTTTAAAGGCTGATTTAAGAATTCAATTTATTAAATTTGACTAATTTCAAGTTAACAAAAAATTTAAAATAAAAGGGTTCAGTATTGCTGCACCAGAATATTTCTCCTGACAGCATGGGGAATGTTTTGAAACAGCATTTAGACCTCCATGTTCAGTAATAGAATTTACAGAACATCAAATTAAACAGCTCTAAATCTAAATCATTCAGACTTCAGACTTTGTTTCTTGTAATAACATTCTGAGGAGTGCTGTGTGGACTTAGGTAGTCTTAACTGCCAGATTATTTATGTGTTGCTCTCTTTAGCCACCATTACTGTGGTTGCATATAAATACTTAACGCAGCTTCACTGACAGCAAAAACACTCAAACTTGGGTTGCTTGTCGTCAGCAAACATAACCCTAACCCTCCGACAGATCAAGGTAGCCTGTCTCAAGTCCCAAAAAAACAGATTTCTGATGCAGGCTTTGGGCTCCTACCATTGCAATTGCTCACAGGGATATATAAAGTTGTATTGAATTCAATTGACTTGACTGCAACAAAGGAGATGTGAGCGTTCTGTGTAGTAATTAAACCATCATTAGGTTAATTTATGATTATAAATAAACAAACTTCAATCAGTGATTTGTTGCACTTGAATCTGATGAAATACATCACTTAAAAATAACTAACAGATAAAAAAAAGAACTTTAGCTCTCTACTGTACAAGCTACAGCACAGCCAAGTAAGTATGATTTTGGTATTTTGCAGGTGAAGCGGCTGAAATGTTCAAGATTATAGTGTTTATTCATCTATTTATCTTTCACCTACAACCCAGATTAGTCTATTTCTGCAATCCTTTATAGGGCCCTGGTTAGGTACACATTTCCCAGTATAATATATCAATATCCCAATAATCTTTCCAACACCTTCTGTTCACAGGTGGGCGTTGGATTAACATTTTAATGCATGCATGCAAAAAGCACATGCACAAAAAGATTACATAAGAACCAAGGGAATTCTGAGATGTGAATAACCCAAATACCCAGATACCCTGGGACTTTGATTAGGAGTCTTCCCCAAGTTTAATTGGAGAAAACATCAAGGTACTGGCACTTGATTTTAGGACACACGCGCACACATACCTGCACAATTTTATGTGCACACACTGTGGAAGTCATTACCTGCTGTGGCTACCTTTTTCCATCCTCGCCCAGCGAACCATTAGGGAAGACATCACAGCCTCAATCACACCTGCCACCACTCAGCCCTTGCCTCATTCACCACATAACCAGCTCCCTAAAACCACTGTTTCCATGGCAACCGGGCGTCACTCACTCAGGCCCTCGGTGTAGATTGCATGAGCAGCATGCGGATGAAAACCTGCCTAAAGCTCCAGCCAGCCGTTCTGCCAGCGCACAGCCGGAGTAGGCAAGGACTCCTCAGGCGGTGCATGGGCCTGTGTGCTACAACATGTTGTACATGATATTCATGACCTGTGGGAGGGAAAGTGTTGACTTCCTCTCAGTAGTTGCTGACATCTCCAAGATGGCCAGTTATAATCATGCTACATGGAGTGGCAGATCAGTTTTGAATCCAAAACAGGTACTGGGACTTGGGTTTTCATATAACACAACATAACACAGAAGAAAGTGCTTGCTGGCTTTGTTGGTTTTAGCCATGTTAGTAGCATTGCTCTAAGGATAGCAATGTCAGCCAGTTGGTTGGCCTACCACTTTGGTCCTGACTAAAATATCTCAGCATTGTTAGATAAATTGGAATCCTATAGACTTTGGATCCCCTGACTATTCCTCTAGCCACCACCATGAAGTTTATATTATCGTCTTTTAGTGAAATATCACAACAGCTTTCGCAATTTTCTTATAGTGCCACAAGCAGGTGAAATATTTAGCGTATCCAGTAAAACATCTCAACATCTACAAAGCCAGTTGGCACAAAATGTGTGTACAGACATTCATCGTCCCCAGAGGATGAGGCCTAAAGACTATGGTGGTCATCTGACTTTTGCTTGAGTGCCACCATGTACTTCCCATGTGTAAAATGTCTCTACAACCATTGGATGGTTTGCCATGACATTTGGACATCCCTGTGCCCCTCAAGATGTGTTGTACGAACTTGTTAATTACCAGTGCTTCCAAAACAAATGACATTTACAGAAGCCCGTACTTTGTGTTTAGTGGTAATTAGCAAATGTTAGCGTGCTAACATCATGATCATTAGCGTCTGCAAAAGCCCATTTTTGGAAACCACCTAAATTGGCCAGCAAATACAGGAACAGATCTGTGCCCCAGTTGAGAGGCCCAGGGAAATTGGCTCGTCAACATATCAGTTATCCTCGCAGTGATGTGTAGGCGTTCGACGGAATAGAAACTTCGGAGTACTGAGTATATTCTCAATTCGCCAGTGTCAAGTGTGCAGTAGAGTGTTACTCTGGAGAGAATGTTTCCCTTACTGATTCTCTTGTAGAGCAGTGTGACAACAAAAGAGGAAAGGAAATGGGTACAAACAGAAGGAACAAGTGACGCCAGAAGTGTTCAAACCTGAGAGGGAGATGGAGGGAGCAACAGATTTTGGAAATAGAAAGAACACAAAGGGGGGAACTGATAAGAAACCACCAGAGTGAATGACAAAAACATGCAAAGGCATCCTTGAAGTTAATGAAGACACTGAGATGCCAGGCACGTTAGCAAGCGGAGGGTGCAGTCGGGGAGAGAAAGCTCATTTTAGGGAGCAGCCTGGCATAAATCACACAGCAAAATGCTAATGCTGAAGCCTGATTTATTCATACCTTCACTATACAGCACGCAGGTGATAGCAGGTGGTGGCGGCACTAGCGTTGCCAGCCCCGACGCACGTCAAAGCCGACTATCCGAACAAGAGCGGGGTTCGAAGAAGGATCACATGCCGTTTGTGGTGAAGTGCTGGTCCAAGAACAGTCTCCTCATAAAAGCAATTTGTCAAAACACCAAATGTTTGTCAAGAGGGAGGACACAGCTTCAAACTGGCACAAAGTGGAATCTATTATTGAAGCATTCCTGAAACGGAGATATAGTGAATCAAAGACTGCCTGTGTTCTTCTGCAAACAGAGAGGCTGCGGAATATCTCTGGTCATTGATTTTTTTTTTGTTGTTTTGATTGGCAGCAAATCAAATGGCCACCCTTCTGTCTCCTGTGCTGTTTGACCAGAATCGCCTTATCTGTGTCCCAGAAAACAGTCAAAGCAGGATTTAGCTTTTGTTTAGTTTGATTTTGTGAGTGAATTCTATCCCCCCATTTCCAATGCACACATTGTTTCTCGTGTGCTTGTTTCCAAATACTTTAGATCTGAATTGAGAGGCATGATGTCACATGACAGCTGTCCTTAATAATGTAGTTGTTGTCCACTGTAGCTGCATGGTTCTATGGATGGCTGTGTCCATCATTTAGTTAGCCGGTCCACCACTTTGGTTCAGACTGAAATATCTCAAGTACTACTGGATGGATTGCTATGACATTTGGTACAGACATTCATGCCCCCTTAAGGATGATTTGTAATCACTATAGCGATCCCTGAGCCACTACTCCACTAACCTCAACTCAACAGTTGACCCAAGGTGCTTTACAGCAAACCGCAAAACAATAAAATAAAAGAATGCAACAAACACAAGAACAATCAGAGTGATAATAGTATTAACTTCCTACAGAGACAGAAGGGGAAATACCTGAGATGGAAAGTAAGGCGCAGTTTGCAGCTATTGAGTAATTTAAGATGACTTTTGAAACTTTCATTAGGTGGGGAGAATCGGATGGTGGGAGGAAGAGAATTCCATCCGCCCTGTCTGCAACACTTTGTCAGAAGTCTTTCAGTCAGATGATCTCAGTTCTCTCACAGTGTGATATGGCGACGGGAGTTCTGTCATGTAAGCGGGGGCGAGACAGTTTAATACTCTGAAGGCAAACATTTGGATTTTAAAATCAGCCCTGCAGCTAATAGGCAGCCAGCGTTGGGGACACCAATGGGAGTAATGTGCTCCCTCTTCTTTGACCTTGTTAATAGCTTGCTGCTGCATTCTGAACTAGTTGAAGACGAGATAAACAGGACTGAGTGATACCAAAATATAACGAGTGTATATAGATAGACAATATAATGATGGGTGACTTTCTCAAGGTCAGAAGTACAGAGAATTGATCGGAGTTTGGAGATATCCTGAAAAAACTGTTGGATAAATATGAAAAGGCAGAACCAGAGACTCCTACCCACTAGCATGGCTGACACTTGGTCTTGTTATAATAACATGATCACCCACAGGCTAGTTATACCCAATAAATAATAACAAATATTGAATATTAACAACATAAAGTTTTACTTTTCACAGAAATAAACCTTTTTATATGGCACACTACCTCTTTGATCTTTAAAAATTTTAAACATTAGCAGCAGGGTAAGATGGTATACCAGTACCCAAAAATGCTTCCAACACCAATAATGTATTCTGTGCATGGGAGAAAATGTGATTTCATGTTGTTCATTTCATTTTCAGCCACTGTTCTTGAGCTTTTGAGGACAACAATGCATGAAAATAGAGGCCATCCCAACACTTTAACCTGCATTATCAACAAAACTAGCAAACAACCATAAAACACCCAATTTGCGGGATGCAACCCAGACAGAAAATTGGAAATGTATTTTAAAGCAACTTTACCAAACCCCTCAACCTAAATTTAGTCCAAAAAACATAGTCATAGTTAACAGGGCTGTAAAAGCACCGCAGTTTTTTCTTATTTTCCTTTTGAAGTTGAGACCTGCAATAAATTGTCTGCACTGAATACTCACAGCGCTAAAAAAAAAAAGCTGTTCCATCTTCCTCTTGTTTGATCTCTCAGAGAGGCTGACGTTTCGGGACGTTCAGTCACCACAGGAGTTCCGCCATGGTGAGACAGCGGAGGTGGTGTGTGATGTCATTAGTTCACCGGTGCCCGTGGTGGTGTGGTACTACCAGGACAAAGAGATCACTGAGGAGCACCACAGTAAGTTTTCATGACCTTCTTTCACAATTAAATAATTTTCTTTACTTGGACTACTGTATTTTCTCTCTTTTTCTTTCATTTCTTGGGAGATGAAGGGAGGTAGAGATCTTTTGGAGGATAATTTGCATAGTTATACACAAAAGGTGATTACTGTTTCAGTTACTTACAAACATTCGAAAGGGCATGTGGCCCTGAAGTGGTTTAGACTGAATTAATGAATATATTTAGTTGTAAAATGTTACATTTAATTCTCAGGGTAGAAAATAGGTATAAAATTTAAATTAAATAATCAATTTGGTGAAAATGTGATGGTGTTTTAAAAGTTTCCTTGGCTTTTTATAGTTGAAATTGTTAGCTTTTAGCTTTTTTATTAAGAATTACTTTTGTAAAACAAAGAGTTACTTAGTAGGGAAACTATCAAATACATTAAAGGTACCCTGTGCAGTTTTTGAGGCAAAGTTTTTAAGAATCTGTGTTTGGCTATATCTCATGCCCGAGGCACCCACATGTCAGTGTGCACCAGATGACATGATACACTGTCCTTCTGATGGTTTCATGATATTCCACATATCGACAGTTGGTTGCAAGAAATGTAGCAGTGTGTCGACAAAGGCAGTGAAGAAGAAGACGGCCAGCAAGCACACGTGAATGTAAACAATGCAGGTTTGAAATGCTTCCAGAAATCGGCTTTGCAAATGTTTCATGAGGAAGGAAATGCATTCCACACATTTATCGTGTCTCGTGGATACACGCAATGTATTTTGATGAGAAATAGTGAATGTAAACTTGACTTTGAACTCCACATGGTACCTTTAAAACAAAAGGCATGAATGGGAAAAACGGAGGATAAGAAAAAAGTTAGTTTTATTGTATAAAATTTTGATCAAAGCCCCTGAAACTGTCGTACTTCTCTATAACGTAAAACATTAATGACTTAAAAAGCAACAGTTACTATCTTTGGTTATCAAACTGATGAAAATGTGAAGTTTTGTATTTTGCTTTCTATTTGGATAGTGGATGTTGTGAGTGGGTTCTAAATAGTGAAAACATTTTATAGTCACCTTCATACTACAAGCAATAGGGTCTTCTGTGAACACAAAATAGTCTGCCAAAGTTAAAATAGTTTTGGTTATTTCTAGGGCTACGCACGTTAACGCGTTATCGACTACGCTGTCATCTTTTTGCCATATTTTTCCCACCCGCGATCCATTATCACGGCAGCAGGTGAGCCGCTTGCTTGTTAATGATGCAGCCTATCAAACAACTCAAACAGCCGAAACCAACATCTTCACCCGGTGTTCAATGTTGCTTTACGATATCTAGTCTGTGCTTGTAAAATATCCACCGCGACTTGTAACGTCATTTCACGTTTTTAACCAAGTGAAGTCTGTGTGAGTGAACACACGCACCGACCCCGCTACATAAAAAAGGCAGTGGCAAATAGCTTTGGTTTAATATTTGATTTGATTACATTAATGTTTAAGTTGAGATTTACAAGAAATATTTTGTTGCTACTGTGTAAAGGGACTACTGCTGGTGAAAAGCACCTTATTTGTTTGAAGTGTTTGCAAACCACATGTTATTACACTTTTGTGTATATAGCAGTATATTTAAATTAAAATTGTGCAATACACTACTTTAGAATTCATTGTTCCATTTTTACGCGTAACAATGCTATTAAAAGATTAGATTTGCTGTATGAAAAGTGCAATGAGAAAACTATTAATATACGTAAATAAAATTGACTTGAGGTGGAAAAATGTGACACCAGGTCTTCTGTGCACCAAGCAGGATTTAACAACATATCCGACTAGCTGAGTTTTTGAGTGTTTAAGTCTTAATAAATAACACCTATGGTAGTTTTTTGTGTGTTTGTTTATTTAGTAATGAATATTTATTTGTTATTGACAAAAAGTTATGATACCAAATGTTCAGGGGCTTTAAAGAGTGACTTTTGTAATACAAGGTAGATTTATTTTTCACATTACAACAGGTTGTAAAGTGAAATTGAGTTTGTAACTACCTTCTGCTAGAGAGCAGACAATATACAGTAATACAAAAGCAATTATAAAAATGGTAAACATACAGGGTAAGTATGGAGTACTGGATAAAGTAACTTCACTCTCAGCATTATCAAACAGTGTTACTGATTTTTATTATTCCAGTAGTAGATTATAAAAGGTGCAAGTAAGCAGCAATCTCAAAAGGATTACATTTTGAATGTAAACCTGCCGAATACACTTGATTATTGAGAGGAAAAATGCTCATGAGTCTCGATTTGCCCAATTCTCTCTTTCATTGAAAAGATGCGCTAATGTGCCAAAAATACCGTTCTCTAGGAAATTTCCTTTCCTTTGTGTGGATTCACAATAAGACAAGGATATGAAATTATATGAATAGAAACCACATCAGCCCTTGAGGAGGCGTAGAACTTGGACAGAAACCATGTTAACAAGCGACTGAGGGATTGGATTATAGAGCAATTGAATGGCGACATTCCATAAGATGAAGTGCAAACCAGCTCCCTGCATCTTTTGAAATGTGTTATTTTCAGCAAATGGGTGTATAAATTAAAGAATCCTTTTGTCAATCATATTCTGTCCCATTTGATATAAAGCTTATGTTTATAATTTTTTTTCTGATCCCACCCTTTTCAGTTGCCCAACAGGTGTTAAACATCAGGAGGGCCATCTACTTAATTTGCTGAAAAAAGACAGATAGAGGTAGAGAAGCACTCAGAGTACAGATTCACTTTCAGTAATATCATTTTCTGATACAGGCTTGTAGACTCATTATTTCCTTTTCTTCTCTTCCCTGATTTACAACTCTCTACACCGCTCACCCATCCTCCTTTTAGACAAAATGCATGCCTGAACACTGATTAGAAAGAGTGACCCCTTGAATCTGTCACGTTTTTTAATTGAAATTCAAATCGTCGGTGGCACTGTGATGATGAAACATGGAGAAGTTTTTTTTTTTTTTTTTTTTTTTTTTTTTTAATCATTTCACTCTAATTACGATGCATGGTTATAAATATCTTTGCTTGAGAGAAATGAGATAGAGGCCTCATAACTCCTGGCCAATCTCACAGTGGCCACAATGGGAGAGAGTGGAGACTATTTGGAACTGTAATTGCGTGAGTGTTTATCTATGTGGACTTTATCAGGTAAATGTGATGAAGTGAAGATTGACAGTCTAGCTAGTGAAGAGTGGAGATGGCAATTTTCTCCTGCTGTTTTCCTAACTTTCTTATCTCGCTTCTCTCTCTATCATACGCTGTTGTTCTTTTGTCGTTTCCTCTTCCCGCTCTCTCTTTCTCTCTCCCTCTCCCTCTCTCTTCTGTCTGTCCTCCTCTTTGCCCGTGCTGTGAAGGCAGGTTCCAGGTGCTGGCAAACAACAACCTACAGATCCATCAGGTGACCAAGGCGGACGAGGGCGTGTACCGCTGCGAGGCCAGCGTAGAGGCCCGCGGCGAGATCGATTTTGTGGACATCGCAGTGGTGGTCAACGGTGAGTTGCATTTCCAGTCATTTCTTGTAGATTTGCGAAGACTTGAGAGGAAACAGCTATACAACCAGACAGTGTAGTGCTTGAAAGGGATACTCCAATTTTTTTTAATCGTATGTCCATGAAGATAGATTTCGGAAGAAGAATAAGATTAAAGCAGGTTCAGGGGCCAAACTATCCAAGTTATATTATTATATTGTTAGTCAATTTCAAAAAAACACAAACTAGCAAACTGATCTTTATGTGGACCTTTGTCGAGTTTCCCTTCAAGAGGCATGTAACAAAGCCAGTAAGAGCTTTCTGCAAGAAAATGTGTGCAGAAATCCTAAAAGTCGATGCTTTCCTACAAAAAACATTGTTGCGGCAACTCAGTTAGCAACTTGCTCTAGCATCTTGGTGTTTCTCATCTTGGTAGGGACTGTCATTGCTCACTTTGGCAATTTTTGTTCAACAAAGATGACATGAAATCTTAATCTTGGGGTATGTGTCATGGCACGTATGCCTGACCTACATGTCTCTCGTCTATTACAGTCAACAACGGTTGTTGCCATATGTACACCATATGTCTCACCTCAGCTTTACCATTTTTTCAAGCATCGGATGTAATGGCTACAGAAATTGACGGTAACACTTTCTATGAAGGTCATCGCTATAATGACTTATGCATATATTTATAACACGATATAATGCGTCCATAAGACATTATAACAGTTGTTATAATCACTTACAAACATGCATTAGGCGCTATAGCAAAGTTCATAATGTATTATGACCTTTTGATTTAATGTTTTATAACTAATAGCAATACCAGTTTATGTCAATGTGCGGCAAGAATCTCCGACCATGTTCCATAACACATTAAAACCACCGACTCTGCCTCCTTATGAATACACTTTAGTCACCATTTACAATTAGTGATATAAAATGGAATAATAGCTTATAGTAATGTTTAAAGTTATATAGCATGTCTTTGTTTGCTTTAAGTAAAGTGTTAAAATATCTATCCCTGTATAATATATTACAGGTGGACATAATACCATATGAAAAAATTATAAGTGACACACATTTTGTGCAGGAAAACAACTTTTATTTATGTCTCTTCACTTTATGAACAATCTGTATGAATTTAGAACATTTTGCAGTTTAGCAAAAAAACAACATAATTACATCAAGGACACCCATTCTCAGGGTGGTGAAAGATCGCTCAAGAGAAGACCTGCTGCCGACCAACATCATGTAAGAAGAGGCTCAGATGTTGTCACAGATGAATGGTGAGCCTATGGACAGGCCCTAACAGATGCAGTGGACGATTAAAGACAACCGCTTCACAAAACGTAGCCTATTAAAAGACATTTTAAAGTTATTTAATGGGAATACTGTTTTGGCAGTAGGAATGAGAATCTCTTGGCACCTCACGATTTGATTACAATTATAAATATATGCATAAGTCATTATAGCGATGACCTTCATAGAAAGTGTTACCAAATTGACAAAGCAAGTGCTAAACCCAAATCTAATTTTTAAATATTCTGGGTGATGTTACATGTGCTACTTCCTTGTATCTCTACAATCAGTCGTGTTCTTGCGGAGGTCTTGTTCATGTAAGCCTGAAAATCTACAATTTGAATAGCTTAAAACTGCATTGAACACTTGTAAACCAGCAGTGGGATAGTTTTTGTTGTGAGGCATAATCCTCTTAGAGTGACAAAGCCCAGTAAACAATCTTGTTTGCGAGTTCCTATCAGCATACATCTTACTGAACACAAACCAAAACCTCTAAACCCAGCTGGTCGTCAGTAGGAAGCTATGCAGGAAGGTTCCAAGCAGACACATGCTCCTCTTCACACGGTGTCAGCAGATTAGCATGCATTAGGAATTGAGTTTCCTCTGCATACACAAGTTGTTATTGTTGTTTTTATAATTGAACACCACTGATTCTTTGTCACTCTGGAGTCCACAAGTCATATAAGTCTGCAGATGCTCAAGGTTAACTATAATAACCGAGCAAGGATAGCACAAGAGCACCTTTACTTCCTTGGTGAGTGCAAAAGAAAATAGAAATCAGTGTCACCCTGTTGCTTGTATTAATTAGCAATCATTTTTAAAGGAAGGGACTTGTATTTTCTTTAAACTAAGTGATCACTTAACCCTGTTTCTAAAAAATTGTGGCATGAAGTTGAGTGTTTATTTACAGTGTGCAGGAACTCAGCTTGAAATTCAGGTTGACTGCGCAGTAGTAGTAGTATCCGAAAACAGTTGTCAGCTTTGACAGATTGAGCTCCACTGACTCAGATATGTTAATCACTGACACACATATAGCAGGTCTTCTCTTTCTGCTGCCACTGGAAAAATAATTCTCTTTATTCTTTAGTGTGATTGAAATTTTCAATTAGCGATGGGGTGTGGGCTCTATGGCCCAAAAATCGAAGGTTGTCATTTTAATTTTCTCATTTGTCCTCATTTACAGTGAGTCACCTGAGACGACTGAAAGTGATTGAAGTGTGATTTCACTAAGGCCACGAGCATCTTGTAACGGTTGAACAGCTGCTATATTGTCTCTGCCTATGTAATTCTGTCTCACCTAATGTAATAGCAGAGCGGCCCTCCGCCCAAAAACTATGAATTGCATTCAATTTAGCACACCACTTACTCACTTCTGAGGAAGATCCAATAAGCCTGTTCAATGAGGCACAACCTATTATTGCAGCGGCACGACACTTGCCACGTGGTGCTGAGACGGGACAGGCTGCGCAGCACTTTGCTGAGAGTCCTGAGAAGAGCACACTCTCTGAGGGAGCCGCACCCTGAGGGAGACACATTAAAGTGAACTCCACTTGCCTCAAGGAGACTCATTCTGTTGATCCCTACAGACTCTCACAGTCAAAGCTGAGCCTGAAGGAGACAGAATCTGATTTGTAGAAACACCATTTGGTCCACATGAAATATACAAAGTACTTAGAGGAAACTAAGACTTAATGAAACTAATGAGTTTGTCCAATATGGTACCACCAAGCTAGGGGACATCTGTTATAGCAGTGCATGCACTTTTGTCTACTTTTTTCCCCTGAGCATTCAAAATGTGCTCTTAAAGCTGCCCTTCTTTCTAATTTCTCTCATATGTTTGGACTTAACTAATTTTACTGAATTAAATCTGCAGTTGTAATTTTAATATTAACAATGTGAAAAGGATCGCTCATAGTGATTAAACCACAGACAATTATCTATGGACTGCAGTTCTCCTCAGTGCCCGCAACTTTAATGTTTTGGTTTACCATCGCAGCACTCCTCAGCATCGTTTCCAGACTTTTTATTTCAAAAAGAAAGTCATATAACCCGATTGCACAGTACCTACCTAGCACCAAACAGCAGACAGAGTTATCCACCAGCAAGTGAACATAGAGAGCATTAAGCAGCTAAAGAGACAGCAATTTCCTTTAGGAGTTTGTGGAGACCAAAACACAGATAAAAAGTCAAAAGTAAGTATTGGATTCATCAGGTCACTCCAAATGAATGCTAATGTCACTCTGTGTCTGCTGACTGTGTAAATAGGCAATTGTGTGTTTACAGTTTGCTAAGTGGTCAAAAAATCTATTATTGCCAGTTGAATTTATACTAGTACATTTGTTGTCTTTCTTACTCCTAGATTTGGAAGTTTGTTGTCCTACAAAAGGCATTTGCTCCGAGGCCAAAAGTCTTCCCGTGGTCCAAAGAAACTTTTAGCTAAGCTTCTGGCATGAAAAAGAACTTATATGAATGTGCTAGAGATGGAAAGGACACTTAACTTAAATCCCAGCTACTGTCACGGGGCAAGCAAATATGAGCTGTTCACCTCTATCGATAGAAAGCGAGAATGTTTTTTGTCATCCACTCAGCTCCTCGTGGCAATGCTCAGACACAGACCACACCACCAGCCTCTATTCCTTTCCACCCATGTTTGTCAAAATGTGAGAGAACAAGGTGGTGGAGTGCAAAGTGGCTCCACTGTCGCCTGTGATGTTCAGGAAATCCATGTTGCACCTATGCTATAGCCTATAGGCTCAGCCATTTGCACCATGTGCAAGCTCCATGTGAAACATTTCCAATTCCTGCCCTGAAGCTAGAGGTGTAAATCTCTTTTTACTCTGGAGAACTGTTTTTGTAGGTCTGGAAATAGGCAAGAATTTTAATCTTGTACCACTGCCTTTATATTTACGGCCAGTGTCACTTGGAGAATTCACTAGGATTATTCCTCTTCTATGGGTTGCAATCGTGAGGGCAAGGTGGAGATAAAAGATCCATCTTAGCAGAGGATTTCCAAAGGTACAGGAAGCCACCAGGGTTACCAGAGAATGTACAGTATCGACAACAACCTGGACTGGTCGAACAACACAGAGGCCCTGAACACAAGCAGAAAGAGATAGAGTAGATTGCTAGGAGGCTCAGGTATGTCAATGAGCACAACAGACTTCGCTACATGTTTTATCAATCAGCTGCAGACAGCGAACTGTTCTCTGCTGTGGTGCCTGGGGATATGGCTGTGAGGTAAGATAAACAAACTGATATAAAACAGCCAGACACACAGTCTTTCCTGTCTGAAGACCCCTGGAGGAAGAAGAAAGACGAAAGGATGATGACTAAACGGATGCAGCTACAGGGCATCCACCTCCTCTCCTAAGGTCCAGCATTGAGCACTTAAAGCTGTCTTTTGTGCCACAGTCAGGATGGACATTGATTCTTGTCCATACAGAACCAGTGGCAGCCAAAAGAGGAGGGGAGGAATCTGGATATTTTCCTGTACAAAGTGTTAGCTAAAGGCTTAAAATAGAGTCTGAGGAGTCCTGATGTATATAGTCACTAAGGTTTGCATGCACGTTGTTATGTAAATGGAAATTTTACCTGTCACACATCCTGTAATAATAAGCACCCAAGTTGCTTTTCCATAAACGTCAGGACTGACGGGACTAATCTTGCTAGGTGGCACCTAGTTACATTTCCATATCAATTGGACGCCCACCACATTCATGTAAGGTACAGGCTGCAGTAGCACATGGTTAACACACAGAGATGGATTAAACCAACATGTCCTCCAAATTAAAGAACAAAATACATAGTTTGTCCACGCTCTGTAGAAAGAGACACTTGGTGCTTTTTAATATGCTAACTTATGCGTCCTCTGTCCTCCCGTGCCACGGAAATTGTTGCCCCTCCACCATCAGGGAGGATCCCTTTATATGCACCTCAAGGAGATGAAGAGAGAGGAGGCTTCTGGAGGAGCTTAGAGCGAGCTATGCTATGAAAGACACTTAAGGTAAAGTTTTGAAGTTGTTAAGGGGCTTCGTGGACACTCTTTCCAGTCAGTTTGACAAATATTACAGCTGTGCAGCTAGTCATAAATAACTGATGTCACTTAAAAGGAGTGAGGAGACACGTTAGCATAATGAAAAGCATTCTCTTAGCCGTGTTTTGATCTGATGCCCCTATCAGCAGGATGATATCCTTTATCTGTGCGTTCCAAAACTGTGTAAAAAATACATCTGCTTTATGATGTGGTTAGGATTATGGAATGATTATGGTTTGGGTTCAAATAAGTACTTTGTTATGTCTAGGGGAACATTGTGGTGTGGGTAAAAGTGTCTACTTTAACATGGTTATAATAATAAATGTGTGGTTGTGACCATGACCAGCAATCCCTCCCTAAGTTTAATCCAATCCAATTGCCAGAATGAAAATGTGAATATCCAGAGAAACACTTGACATAAAGCATGCAAGCAAATGGGAGTTAAATAAGAGCCACACTAACACAACACACACCTATTTCTGAATGAGAAAGGCCCTTAATTTAACGCCAGTAAGTATTTCATGTATGAAAAGGGCTTTAGAAGCCCTCGGGTCGACCTAAGGGCACTTAGCCAAATATATTTTAAGAAGTCAATTAGCAGAAGTCTTGTTCAATGATGCTGTCAAGGAAACGGAAGAAACCTGCGTGAGAAGTCTTATACTTTAAAGTAATTGAGGATTCAGCCTCTCGTTGCCAAAATGAAAACATTTTGTTCTGACAACAGCTTTTGATGGTTTCATTCATTGATTTCAAGAATCTATAAAAGTGACAAATTAGCAAATTAACAGCAGTCAAACTATGTTTTTCAAAATCAGAAGTTGCAAATTGTATTTCTGAATTGATTGCTGCGCAGCCAACTACCATCTGAGTGGATTGAGCTGATTTAATGCTGCAGTGTCTTTATGGTAAATTTTTATTGTAAACTGCAATTGAACTTGATCACCATCTCTGAGTTTTATTCAGTTTCTAACCATGCGTCATGCTGTTCTTTTGACAAGGCGTGTCAGAAGAAGTGTCAGTCCTGACTACTTCAGCAGTGTGTTAACAGGCATTGCTTTGACCAGTGATGCAGAACAATATTTTGTCTGAAAGCAGGGCTGAAAAAGCTTACTGTATACTTTTCTTCCCCCATGTGAAGTCATAAATATTCATAGGTCAGTTGATAAAAGAGTGGTTTCTTGCCCATAAGCATGCAGCGAATGGAGTTCCGCTGACCCGCTGCAGCTCCCACTCTTCAGTGTATCATCAAAGCGGACCGTAGATGAGGATGATGATGTATCGAGGAAGAGGGCCACCCACTGAATGGCTAATCAACCTGAGGGCAAAACAGCTCAGTGTCTAGAAGGATGCAGAACAATTTCAGAGTGATCCTAAAAGTTAACATAGAGAAGTTGTGTAAGCCTTTCATCTACTGTCTCTTAAAGGAATACGCTTTAAAACAAAGATTTGGCCAGTAGTGGAAAATTATCAAGTGATTTCCTTTTCCCCAATATCCCCAATAATCTGAGTACCTTTCAGTGACACAGTTTTTCAGATGAAAAACATTTCTCATTCCCTGTGTAGTATTAGACATAAATGTCACACTGGCAAACTTCACCAACCTGGCTTGCTGGCTCCCTTAAAGGATACCTATTATACTGCATTTCCAGTCCTATTGTAGTTCTGTGACTCCTGTATGGTGTGAAATTGCCATATACAACAGTTGTAACTCAATTATTTGCTCAATCCCTCACCAGGAATATAATTTCCAAGATGTACGGCAGCTTTGCATGATTCAAAGTTAAAAAAAATTATTTCCTCTTATACTGGCCCTTCATGTAAGCCTTCATTTCAGCCTCTGTCTAAAACAAGCAGTAAATGCTCCTGTCTCTTTAAGGCCCCCCCCTCTCAAAGCCCACTGTCTTCTGATTGGCCATGACCTGAAGCATGTTACCAGGCTGCTGTTGCCACTGAGCGGTATAGACAGACTGAGCGTAGCTGTGCGGAGCAAACGACCATATATGGAACACCGGCTGGCTTCAACCGTTGGTTGAAACTGTTGAAAACAAAGTTCAATTCAGAACAGGAGGAAATCTGAGGTTTTGGCTCACAGGGATTTATTTTAAATACTTTAACCTCATTATTTGAAGCTTTGGTCATGTTTAAATGAACATCCAACATTGTAACATTGTAGATAAGTCATAAAATAGGGTAAACCATAATAGGTGTCCTTTAAAGGAGTTAGTTTTTGGATAAAGTTTGTCTTTTACCAGAGTTTGTATCGTGGACAATCTGGATTTACAGTGACAACTGTATCTAAGGAAGGGCAGAGACATTTTAGTCTCAATCACATCCTCAAAACAACTCTATGGGGAAAGCCCGTAACGGCAAAGATGGCGGTTATCCCACCCCTCCTGCCAGAAAGCGAATCGTCTGCTTTTAACAGCCAAAGCGGGAATCATATTTCAGCCAATCGTGTGGTTCCACTGACGTAAGGGTCTGTTACTCTTCTACTGCGCATGCATGGTCTTATTAGTCCAAAATAGCTGCCCGGAGGCGATGCTAAGATGGCGGCCGGGTGGCATGACTTGCCTAAAAGCACTTTGGGAAGGATTAGAGTCCCCTTAAAGCCTAGTTCACACTACACCATTTTTAGCCCAATTTGCCGCTCAGCGGTTGCCAGTCGTTATGTGTGAACTACACAATGACACATCAAAATGGCCCATTTCTGACACATCGTCGATGTCTGCCAGATATCTAGCATGCCAAATATCTGGAGGAGTCGGCCGACTTGACATCCACATCCAGCCAATGAGAGCAGGCAGCTGGCACAGCAGGCAGCTACTTTTTCACTGCAAAAACAAAGGGCTAGAGTCCCCTCATCAATCAAAGGAGAAAATTAAGCAAAGGTGAGAGACATGCCTGTTTTTATTTTCTTTTTAACTCTTTTAAAACTTTTTTATATTTCCCTGTTGCTTTTATGTTTTATGTAAAGCACTTTGAATTACCTTGTTGTTGAAATGTGCTATACAAATAAACTTGCCTTAAGTCGAAGGTTAGATGAGAAGGGTTGATACAGCTATTATATCATCCCTGTAAATAAAATGCTACAGTCATTAGCACTTTAGCTTAGCTTGGCATAAAGACTAGAAATGGACAGAAACACTTAGCTTTTCTGAACAAGCACAGTATAATGTTTTAATTGAGGCAGCTGTTTCCTCTGTTTCCAGTCTTTATGCTAAGCTAGACTAACTGGCTGGTCGCTCCACCTACATATTTACCATATGGAGATAATAAAGGTGGTATAGATACTCTCATCTAACTCTATGTAAGAAAGTAAGCTAAATTCCCAAAATGTCGAACTACTGCTTTAACTCGACTGATTATTAAATAGGCTATGGCTAACATCTGCTAGCTTTTCCATTTTGCTCTCTCCAGTAGATAAATGTTTTTCCTTTTATCAGTATCAGACATCTCTGCTCTCCATTTTGATGACCCACTAGCCACAGTAGTCACTGTTTGTTTCTATGGCAACTGATGGTGATGCGAAATGGAAATAACTTACTGATATCCCTGTGTCCTTCCAAGACACATCCACTTAATTGTCGGTTCACTCACACACTAGACCCGCAATTCTCCCCTTTTCAGCTGTCAGTGGAAACTACTGGCTGTGTCCTTCAAGATCTCTGAAATTACTTTACACTGACATCAATCATAACTGCTGGGTGTTCAAGAAGAGAATATAAATACAGTGTTACATTACATTCCCAATTGTAAACCAGGACTGGTTTGATTCCAGCGTATATGCTAATCTGGAAGGCAAAACAAATCCCTAACAAAGCACTTCAGCAAAGGTCTCAAAACATTCACTTGCTGAATTTGTAGTAGGTGTAGTACGGTTATGACATTTACCAAGAACATTTCACGACTTCTAAACATGGGGGATCCTCACTTCACTGAAGCCCATTAGCGCTTCACAGAAAACAAGTCCTCTAGCTCCTCAAGGATGCATTTAAATCGGTCCAAGCAAGTTTGTATCTTGAAATATGTTTGCGGTGTGTGCTCTTGCTTCCGGGGATGTCTGTAAACCTCACATTATCTCCACAGAGCCTCTGAAGTTTTAAGAATATGACTAATACATGAAGAATTCATAAAGCTTGCCAGCTTCTTTTTGGGCGCTTAAACCCTGTTGCTGATTTGCTCTTTTGAAGTCTTTCTGCTTGGCAGTGTGTCTCATTAACAGGGCTGTTCCAACGAGGCCCACTGGTGTGGGAGAGTATTGCATAGGAAGAGGGGGACACTGGAGAAATGGAGATCTATTGGCGTGGAAATCAATGGTTATCACGTCAGGCAGATGCTTGTTCCTCTCACTTGCAGAGTCAGGACTATTGGAAAGGACTCATAGTGTTTGATTATTGCTTAGGCCATTTTTATCCCTATAAAGCTTTCTGCACCTGTGTCTCTGTACGTGTGCGCCAGTTCAGGCCTGTCTCTCCTGTTGTGTGTTGGTTTTACTGATTTAGATGTACCGTGAAGAGATTTTCTCTTACACAGTGATACACACTGGCGTCGTTAATGTTAGTAATTGATCTTTTAAGAAAGACTACAGTACGCCGCAGTGTTTGGTTCATTAGGTATCTGCGATGATGCTTTGTTTTGATTAGAATTCCCCATTCATTATTCCAAGTATGTCTTTTTTGATTCACCACCAACTTCACAAATGTGTTTCATCAAGGCTGCATTTAAATGAGATTTGAAGCGACCACAAATAGTACTTTGCCATTTTTTGATCTACATGGAATAAGTGTCCTCCAGATTACATCACTTGGGGGCCAAAGTCAATTCATTAACTCTCAATATCTCCCACACCAAATGAGATGTGTTTACAGTTTGTGAATACAAAACAAAAATGACCCCCCCCTTTTTTTTGATCACTGGGAAAAAAAACAGTGCTGAAAGAATATCACCGTGCAGCTGCCAATTACATTACCACATATAACCTTAAGTGCAAACATCCATTAAGTAGCGTTTCATTTGTAGGACAAGAATAGCCAGCTTTTCACACAGACAATTCAGGATGTCTTAAGAAGTGATTTTTCTCTCCATTTTCATGCTCACAACTCTTTGAGTGGGTTGTTGTTGATCTTTAGCTTAGACTGAGTAAATAGCTGAATTGTGAAACCGAATCAAAAATAAAGTGGCTGCCAGAGTTAGTATGGAGTATGTGGTGGTGTTTTTTGCTTGTCTGTCTTTGGTCTTTGTCTGAAACAAGCTGTAGATGGTCCTGTCTCTTTGAACGCCCCCCCACCGCAAAGCCCAGTGTCTTCTGACTGGCCATTGTCTTATATGTTTATCAGGTTGGTGCAGGGAGGGACTGCATGTGCCTTCGTGGGTGTGGCCAGCATTCTCTGCCTGGAGCAAATGACCATATATGGAAATCCGGATCGGTATGATGTCATTCCGAGCCGGATTTCCAAAGAGACTTTTACCTCATTATTTGAAGCTTTGATCATGCTTAACATGAACATGTAACACTGTGACATTATAGATATGCTGGAAAATATGAATAAGCATAATAGGTCTCCTTTAAATGCCATCATATTATAAGCAACCCAGGGCTTGTAAACAAAAGTTACTGTAATGCCTCCAACTACGGGAAGATTTTTGATTCCTGTTGTCTTGTGATATTCAAGAGATGGGAGGACTCGAATCTAATTACACTATCTGTAAGTTTAGACCTCATTTACACTTGATGTTGAAATGTGATCTGTATCTAGATATGTTATCTGGATAATAACATCTGATCACAGGCCTTTGCATTTACACCTGGCATTAATGAGTATTTTTGTTATCTTGATTCTGCCCACGTAGTAATTGGATCTCATTATGCAAATCAAGTAGGTGGAGCTGGTGGACTTATTGATGCTGGTCTAATGGGTCTTTTTCCTTTGCCAAGGAAGGGGTCTTCTGTAGTGTTATGCAGGGCTTACTTGAAATAGAAGATAGAGGAGGAGTTAGAGGACCTCAGAACATGTGGGGCAGATATTTTTTATAAAGAATGTGGCTGAACAGATTGCATTATTGTGGTGGGAACCTATAACAGACAGCAGTCTTATTAAAGATCTTGACAGTAGACAGACGGCAGGAAATAAGGGAATAGATCAGCACATGACATGCCGAAAGGTCCCTGGCCAGACTCAAACCAGGAATCTTAAAGCTTTTTTTTTATGATTTTTGCATTATTGTAATCAGAAGTCCTTGCATCTCTATAACGTGAGACAGGTGCGTTGGAGGGGGATAAGAAGGTCAAAAGTAGCAAGAAACTCCCCCACACTGTCTAACTTGCAAAAAATGGCTTCTCAGTATGTCACACCATGTTTCTGATGAAGGTCTAGTACCAAAACACTGCCAACTTATATATTTTTTTGCAAGTTAGACAGTGTGTGGGAGTTCCTTTGCATGATTGTGATGAAAGTAATGCTTACTGTAATACTTACTGATTTGTAAAGTATTATATTTGCTGAATCCACTGACAATATCACACTTAAATGTATTATATCACAATATATATTCATAATGAGTTATAAAACTAAACAAGTGTAGCTCAATATGGACCAAACTATTATTTTCTGTCTAAACACGAGTTACTGCTGGCTCAGATGTTCAGACAGCGCTTATCTGACGCTCACCTGCTTTTGAGTGTTGTCGTTCTCACCAGCGGAAGCAAACTGAAGGAGTAAACGCTCCAGAGCTCCACTGAGCTACTCCAAACATGCTTAATCATGCCACGAGATTGGACATAGCCACTGCAGAGCGCTTATAGTGGGAGTGAAAGTACAGCATAAGTACAGGCTTGAAAAATGGACTGAGACGCCTGATAAACATGCTAGTGCCATAAAGCTGTCATTCCCTTGTCATTGCAATGGTGACAGGAGAAAAGACAGGGCCCGTTCTCTTTTTACTGAATGATAAGATGACAGTCCTCAACTGATTGGCTGGCAGGGACAGGCTGCGTGTTCCTGACAGTGCTCAACATATATTGTTGATAAAGTCATCAAGACCTCTGCTGTTCATCAGTACTGTTGTTTATAGAAGATTAGCAAGACATACCAGATTTATTGGCGCATTGTATGTATTTGTGCTGCATATACATTTTTTGACCCATTTACTTTCAAATTTTGCACAACAATATTTTCATAAGAAGAATACTGCTTATCTGCATGGCTTAAGACTACGATATGTGAAAAAATATAGTGGAACAGCTATTTAGTGGTATTGTTTGTAACCAAATAGTTTAGATATTTTTAATGTAACACAGTAAATTCTCATGGTTCTAGGGATGCACCTAAGTGAAAATTCTTGCTCGTAATCGAAACCGAATATAATGAAAAAATTTGCCGAATACCAAACACCGAACAAGTACATGCACATTATTACTATTATTTTACTTTTTTTTACCTTTTGATAAATTAAATAGTCAACATGTGCTTTTTACTTTGGAGAGACTATGGTGGGTGGGTCCGAGGCTCAAGAGGGTCCGGTAAAGTAAATTACATCTGTCCATTTACTTTTAATAAACACATGTAATATGTTTTATACTTTCTGTGAATATAATCAATAAACAATTAATCTTATTCCATTGTCACATGTGTATCCTCATGCTAAATTCATCAAGTCCGACCCAATTTGATAAATAATGTTGTATGGGGTTCTCATATCGCGTAGCATGAAGATTTCACAGCCTCTCTTCAGGTAGGATTCACATACATACACTTGTCTTTGTAAAGAGAGAAAATGACTAATGCTAACCTGCCTGTGAGCTTGCACTGGTCCGTTTCAGTGGATTTATCGTAAAGGCTTGAATATGTGTGCAATCCAAATTTAGGTGTGGCTAGCTTAATCACCTTCTCACAAACGAGTGACTGAAAGAGCACAAGCATTGTAAGTTTGTGTTTACACGTCTTTCAATCATCCAACCTTAAAATCACAGCGATATGGCACTTCTAATTTGACTCTGCAGAAATTGGCCAACAAGAAGAACAATGGCTGGCGCTCTAGCACTTGACAGGGATCGAATAGTTTATTCACAAAAGAAAAGCACAGTTTTTGATGTAGAAACACATTTTCTGTCTCACTCATTGTTTATATGGATTTAGCTGAGCGTTTCAGAATCAGACAACAGTATTATGGTTTCACATCATTGTGTTGAGCTCCTTTGTGTTTTTACCAAAGCTGGGTCAAAATGTTAGTTGAAATCCCCACGGGATTACCAACAGAAGTAGCATTTCCAGTGAGCGCTTACAGGCCACTCACAAGGCCAATTTAATGCATTTGGAAATGTTAGCCTTCATCATCTGGCTTCACAGTGAGACTGAAATTTCCTTTAGAAAGTAGTCAGATTTAGGCTTTTAGTGATCATATTTATCCTATTTACTCTCAGGCTCCAATGACAGCTTTCCAGTCTGATTGTGTTATTTTCTGCTATGTTTTTGTGTCTGCAGTCCCTCCGGTGTTGTCGGTGTCCCAGCAGTCCTTCAATGCCACAGCTGACTACCAGGAATCAGTCACCTTTACTTGCATCACCTCCGGATCTCCTGACCCTGTGGTCACATGGCACAGGTACCTTCTACTTCCTTAAGACCTACCTTTGCTCTTTGACACACAGATCAGACAGATATTGGACAGGAAAACATCAGGCTTTTAAAACTGTTGGGGACCTTAAAAATGAAGGATGGCTATATACACAAGTGGACGCCCAAATATTCCATCCATTCCATTAGAAAAAAACATGAGCATTCAAATGCTGCCATAATAGCCTCATCTGTTCTGGGAAGGCTTTCCACAAGATTTTGAAACCTGGCTAGAGGGATTTGCTCCCATTTAGCCACAAGAGCATTAGTTAAGTCGGTTGCTGATGTTGGGCGATAAGGCCTACCTTGCATTGGCGTTCCAATTTATTCCAGAATTGCAGGCTGAGGTCAGGGCTCTGTGGGTTTATGGTTGACATTTCATGAACCACTTCATTTAAGTCCACCTATGCACATTTAACCTACTTCCAGATAATAGAAGATATGTGCTAGAACCCATTATCATTACAAATGCATTCAGATTTATTTGTGCCCATGTATGTGTTAATATTTCCATGAGGAAACTAGGGCCTACACATATATATATAGTTGTAATGTCTTGGTTACAGATCAAAAAGATATTCTTTCACAGTTCTAACTGGGGAATTTATAGTCCGCCTTCGCACATTGCCCTAAGCAACCACACAATAATATCACATGGCACATAGCAACAGTGTGAAAATTTGCACCTGAAGAGCATTTGACACCCCACCATCCACTCTACAAGTCGACATCGAGTAATTATCTTACACCCACTCAGCAGGCAATCGTGACGAGCCATTTGCACCTGAGCATCTATTGACTATTAACACTTTTTTGGCAGTTCAGTGAAGTTTATAGTTGTTTTTTTTATCGTCTAGTTAATTCATCTTAAAAGACCATAGCAATGTTGCTGTGTGTTTTAGCCCATTTAGTACAGCTCAGTTATACCTCACTTTACTGCTGACTGTGTTCTTAAGCACACTGTAGTGTTTTTGATTCTTGAATCTGCACTTCCTGCCTTCTAGGCAGCTATTAATTTCCCTACAGTGCAAAAGTCAAACACTCATGGACTTGGTCTTGAAGTAATCCATCACAGTAAGGATCAACATAGTACAGATCATGTCTATTTTAGTTGGGGGGTTTTAGTTACATTATCATTGCATGATCAGTGCAGTGGAGAAATTTCAGTTTGTACCCACAACTGTATTACCACGTAACAATGATGTAAATTTGACAAGAGATAGCAGACGTTGTTTTAACTGTGATGTATTACTTACCTAAGGCTGGTTTCTGTACATTGTTTTTCATACTGTACTGAAATGAATGGAAATCAATGGCTGACCTGAAGGAGCTATATGAAAACACATTAAAAATTCTGATTATGCTTTGAAAAATTGTCTGTAGGTAAATTAGATTTTATGTGAAACATGCAAAATATGGCATCATTGTTCTTAAAATATCAATAATGATAATTTCCTTCTGTAGAACGAGTCAGTTTTTCTATATCTACAACTCCAACAATAACAGAGACTGGAAAGAGTAAAACGGTGGCTGGCAAAATAACACTTATATATATATATATATATAACCCTAATATATAGCCCTGATGGAACAGCCACACTCATCTTTCACTCTTAGCAATTATTATTTTCTGTCTTTAACTACCACATTTTTTAGTCTTTATTGCAGAGTAGAAGAGTTTTATTTAGTTCTTTTATTTTATTAAAATTAGGTGCTGTCTACTAGATATTCAAATTTACAGCATGTGTTGAGCAGATGTAGACCAGATGCATAGTCCTGAGTGAAGTATGGCAATTTAAATAATATATAATTTAATATGCAGGAAAGTTTTTGTCTACTGACATAGTGATAATAATACAGTTACACACAATTCTATTCATAACAGGATCTTTGGCATAAGTAAAAACACAGGATATTGCTTTAAATAATTGCAGAAGGCACATTAATTACAAAAAGTTGTCATTTCTACTTGCTTTAAATACAATCAAACATGCAGAAAACAAGTCCATTAATTTCTCTCTAGAATTCACATTTTATTTTTGCCTTAATCAAAATATTGTCAATGCTACACATAGAGCAGGTTATTTTGAGCAAAGAGAAAAAAGGGATAAGAGTGTGTAAATTAAGTGGTGTTGAATGAGTCACAATATGTGTATATGTTCCAGCATTTGACCTAGTGACAGGAAATACAATCTACTGTGAAATGCATAATTATACTGTTGAGGTAAATGCATCAGTCCTGTATTTCATGTGCCCTTGTCAACAAGACTGATGTAAACATAATGAGGAGTGAAGTGTCTGTGTAGAAAAGTCACACATGGCAGAAAGAAATGAGGCACATGCATCACTTTGCAAAGTACAAACAAAATTTGAAGACATCACACAGCTGGAAACAACCTAAACATTGTACATCTCATTCATCAGCTCAACAGCAGCAATTATATTTACTCCTGGGTGTGTTACCTTTCAGCAGCAGAGCAAGCCAGGAAAATTAGATTTTAATGATTTAACAGCATGCATAATATGACACAGCAAATTTCACAGTGACGATGGGTGAGAACTGATTTATTGATTAATTTTTTCACATTGAAACTATCCGTGTGACAGCTTTGTTCCTAGATGATTAGTACACTCACTGTCTCCTTGTTTGTATCATAATGTGAAATGGAGTTATGGATGGTGTGGCAATTACAATAGGCAACAGGAAACCTGTTCATCTGAAGAAAATAATTGTGCTTGCTCGTTTGTCCCTCGAACCATACTTAAAATGAAAGAGGCTTACTGAGGGATTAAAAGTTATAGTGACAGTGTGATCACTCTTACGTTCTAAGATGGCTAGAAACTCACATGCAGATGAGGTAACCAAATAAGGACACTTTCATTGCAAAATGTGTCTTAGAAAGTGGTACAGCAAGATTAATCTGCTAATCTCTGCAAAATATGTGGTTGTAAAAGCTTGAAGACATAGGGACTACTCTCATGGCTAGCTAGTCAAGATCAAGATCAACTTTAGTGTTCCCATAAGGGAAATGTGTCTTGGACATCAGTGCCACATAAGGCTGCAGTAACAACAGTAACACATATGGACTTTACACTCACATACATCATACCGTAGTATCCGAGACACTACACCTGTCAGTAATTGATTACAAGGAAGTAGAACCTGAATGATATGAAACCTCTGAATAATAATATTCAATTGCACCTGAGCTCATAAATCTGCAAACAATATAACAAATGCTAAAATTACAACTGCCACATTTCTAAAATAACAAAAAATAAATAAATTAAATTTAAAAAACTCATTTAAGATCCGGGTTGTTAGGAAACACTAGTGCAAGCTATCATCAATATTAAACTATGCTTAAAAATAAATAAAGTGCCGGAACTGCTTCAAGCCATTTATTCAGAGCAGATTGTTTATTAAGGAGCACTATGGAAGTAGGGATGAAGGACAGCTTATAGCGGTTACTTTTACATCTGCTAGCTCTATAGTGTTTCCCTGAAGGTAATACGTCATATTCAGAGTGCAGAACATGTGAAGGGTCCTTCAGAATTTTCTGTGCCTGGGAGACTACCATTTTTTCAAAGATGGTCTGGAGGGAACTGTAGTCTTTCTCTCCCATAACCTTCATCACAGCTTTTATTAGTCTATTAGTCTAGGGTTCCAAACCAGGATGCCATTCACTATCTGATCAGACTTTCCAGCACCGCGTTGCAAAATAACGTCAATACAGTCTTTGGGCTGGTTTGGCACACAAATAGTTGACATGCACATTTCCTTTTAATTGGTTATCTAATTGTATACCCAAGTACCTATATGATGTTACTTGCTCGCTTTCTCTGTCCCCAGTGACTACATTGTCGTGGGCTCTCACTTCCCTGGGATCAAATATCATCTCTTTTGTTTTCAAATTATTAAGGATGAGATGATTCCTCATACACCAAGCCTTAAAGGAGTCAATCTCCCAATAATAAGTTGAAGGGCAGTCGCCAACATGTGACATGGTTGTTGGACTGACAACTTTTACACTCATTAGTATATAGTGTGAACAACAGTGGAGAGCTGACAGCTCCTTGAGGTACCCATGCACTACACAATAGCACACAATAGCTCTATCTCTTTTCTCTCTACTGTACTGTTTACTCAACCTGACACTGCGTTCACAGGATTGTAAACCATTTAATTCAATAGGTATTGATTTTATTTTATGTATATTAATTAGGGTGACCATATTTTGGTTTTAAAAAAAGAGGACACTGGGGGCAGGAGGCAGACGGACACCCGCAGTGGGTGGGGGGAACCATGAATAGGGCTACAGTATTATTGGATTCATTTTAATTTCAGAGACTAGTAAAATATTAAATCCAGTTAGAGCAGTTTCATAATGGTACGTTGTAATTTGTCAGTGCTAAGTGCTAACTTGTCAATATTCATAATCATTCATGTAGAATAAGTTCAATATTTTGAAAGTTTGCTGTGGCAACCAAAGGGAAACCTCCACCATAGCGAATTGTCAATCAGGCTAGAGTGACTCGTATCCACTACACTGTGTAAAGTTAACGAGGGCCGTTGACCAGGCTTATTAGGAGTTGGCTGTTAAAGTGGTTTGTCGTTAGCAAAAATTAGCATCCCTGTTAAAATCACTGTTAACGTGAATTACAGCTGCACCTAGCTAACCAAGCTTGCTAGCGCCACCATCTCATACAAATATGGTCACGTCCGCTGCTGGTTCTAACTGCCAAACTCGAGGCTTCAAAACAGCAGTCCACAAATGTCGAATTTAAAGAGGTGGTATTATGCTCATTTTCAGGTTCAAAATCTTATTTAGGGGTTGTACCAGAACAGGTTTACATGGTTTAATTTTCAAAAAACATATTTTTCTCATACTGCACATTGCTGCAGCTCCTCTTTTCACCCTATGTGTTGTACGCTCCGCTCTTGAGCTACAAAGTGATGCATCTTACTTGTACAAATTCTTTGTTGGGAGTTGCACATGCGCAGTTCCCAGGTAAGGACTACTAGCCAATCAGAAGCAGAGAAGGGCAGGTCGTAAGAAACAAGGTAGTGTGATCCAAATCAAAGCCGCTTCAGACTGCGACCGTAACCTAGCAGATGTTAAGTTTCCACAACCACACAACATCATTGTTCCACATCTTACCATTAGGACTAAATGTTGAACTGCTGCCAGTGTTCTGACGATCTATGCTACTATGCCGAAAAATGCTACCATAGCGCAAATCGATAGACTCGACTCGGCGCTGCTCCGTTTTCCATTGCAGATAGTACCCAGAGATAGTACGTAGCTTGTGGTCATAGCGACGCCACACACAACTGCCGCGACGTAATGTTCAGTGTGACACACACACCAGCGATCCACACAGCTTTCTCTTTTTTAAGTTAAAACGTTTCAACATTCCTCAGAATGTAAAGACAGATAAGCGGTATGAAAACCTTCCAGCTGTGTTTTCCTCTGCCGCTGTTGCTACAGCGGTCTGTGTGACGGCGGGAGCAGAGGGCTCTGTGAGCGGGCGGCTGGCCGGCCTCACACGCTCCTTGGCACAGGTTTCCCCCACGGCCACTTGCGGAACTCCGAAAACATTCAAGCACATTCTTGTTCCGCCATCACTTCTCGTAAAACTGTCAACATTTCAAATCTACACAGCTGATTTCTCACCTCAAAACTTCTCAGAAGTGGATTTAGTGATGAAATTCCATACGAAAACAGTAAAATATAAAACTTTCTGTTGCTGGCCTCTGTGTGGCGCACGCAATGATGATACTGAATATTTTCTCTGACCGATCAGCAGTCTGTCGTGTTTTCATGTTACATTTTAGTATCCCTCAGCGCGCTTGGAACCTCGATGGAGGTGAGGTGATAAGAAAAAAAGTACCTGGAAGCAGGTACAGGTACAACATTTCTACAATGGAAACCCAAACAAAGGCAAGATGAGCCAAAGGGCCTCCGCTCAGACTAGCTTGGTTTGAGGGCGTACCTGACCCCCGCTAGCCGCTTGGCAAGCTTTATGGCGCGTTTTCATTGTGACGTCACAAGTAAAGGAAGTGAAGGGCTGGACTACAAACGAGCTGTTTTCAAGCGGTTCAGAGCAGTGCTTTCTGTGGGAGATGGGAACTCCCTTTGAGCCAGACTTTGGGCTTTTTCACTTTGCAAAAGGAGAGGGAGAAAGCCAAAAAGCATAATACCACCTCTTTAAAAATGTTGGGCAATCCCGGTCGGACGCAATTTTTGGTCCCGAAAAGAGGACGTATGGTCACCCTAATATTAATGCAATTGATGCTCATCATTTAATGTTTTATCTATTGTATGTTAAGTGTGCCATTGCCATAACCTCAGCTAATGAGGATCCTTTAAATAAACAAATACCATTCCACAAAAACTCACCTAGAAGTATAATACTTCTCCCCTGTAATCACTGTGATAGTTTTAAAACTGCTGCCTCTCACTTCAGAGATGACATCACTTTGAACTGTATGTCAACACTAATCTTAAAATCTACAGTATCCACTGACTGTCACCATTTCAGTGTATTCTCCATCATTTTCCCGGTCACTAAGTCCGGTGTGTCAGTCTAAGACTACGGTATTAAAATGCATACATCAGAACAGAAGAATCATCTTAGGCGTAAACAACAACCACAACCCCTTTTAGTTTTCCTTTTGATGTCACCCCTCCCAGCAGCTTCCAGCCCCCCATTTGCATTTCCTGTCAGTGCGAGGTTTCGCCTCGTCTTCTGTGCATCTTGGGTAATGGACTACCTGTCAGCAGTCAGTCAGTATAATGACATTCAGTGCTGCAGCCCGTCCTGCACTGTCCGTTCCAAAGATGAGGCCTCTCTTCATTTCCTCTTTGGCTCGCCAGAGTTATTATTACTTGGCTTTGGTGTTTCGTTTGTCGACTTTCAATTATCCTCTCTTTCTCGCTTTTCCTACAGTACAGTGAGGCTGGGGCTCAGGCCTCACTACACAGATATACTGTGTGTTTGTTTCTGAGTCGAGAAATCCGTACATTTGAAGTCCCCAAAATAATAAGATTGTTTTCATTTTCCATTCACACAGTACACTATACAGTCTGAGACCATATAGAGAAGTAAATATATTTAGAAGTATCTATTATTCTAAGCTCTCTGTTCTCATTGCTTTTGAATTCAATTTACACAATAGCTTATGAGGTTAAAAAAACCCGGTGCCAGTTTCAGATTGAGGGCATTAGCATCTATATTGAATGAACAGGTAAAAATAAACCAAGTGTTTTCATACCTTTTCTTCATATTTCAGGGTTAAACTGGTATTTGGGTGGACTAATTTAAAACTGAAACTGATAATATTGCTATCAAAGCTGTAAACCATAAAAATCACATCAGCTCTTTTTCTTGGTGGTATTTTATAAGCCAGAGGAATATGATGTTATTTTTTAAGATTCTCTCTCATGCATATTCTCACCCAGCAATGCCCTTCTTCCCATTCACACAATATACTCACCTGATAGCTGCCCAGTAAAACCACCACTGGTTATTGAAGAAGCTGGAGGTTAAGTGCCTTGCTTAAGGACATATAGATTGTAGTTGTGAAGGAAGAGGAGATCATTACTTCATTTTGCCTATCTGGATTTTGTTAGCTGATCTAGGATCAAATCACTTATCTCTCACAAGCCTGCATCTCTGACCTTTAGGCTCTCTAACCTCTGCTTATATCTTAAAAGAATAGTTTGCTTTGTTTGATAAGTGAACAGTTTTTTTCATTCATTTTGACCCACCCTGTGTCCACCTGGTCAATATAAATTCCATAATCACTCTTATTTTTGCCTCTGTTTTGGTCTCTGCCAACTCCTGAGAAAAATTGCTTAGCTCTTTAGCTGCTTAATAGTTGCTAATAGTGGCTAACTGCCATTTGGTGCTCAGCAGGGGTCCTCCTGGGATTTATCAGAGCTTGTGTTGCATTATCTTGCTGAAAACATGGCTGATGCTAACTGAGAGACTGAACCACAACATGTTGGAAGATGCTAAAAACACCCGGCTGAAGGGCAAGTGTACGTGATAATTCTCTGTGGGTGTGTGACCCCTTTCACACCGCACATAGTCATTTGACCTATGTGAAAATATTCATCACTGCAACTTTAAAAAATGTCTTGCCCTGTATGCAGGTAAACAACATGAGAAATACATGCATGCAGACAATTCTTTAATGAAATTAGTGACCTTGTTCAATTGTTTAACCATCCGAGTATATTTTGAGGAGTTGAAAAGTATATTTCCTTTTGTTTTGAGTATCCTTGCTGCTTGATCCTATAAACATCCAGTCACTGAGCTAATCTCATGCTAGCCTGCATGCAGATGAAATAAAAAAGCATGCACCCATGCATTTGTCGAAATCTAAATGAATGAGAAAAAAGTCAAATTCCCGGAATCTGGCGATCCCTGTAACCTTATAGATTACACGGCTGGTTACGCTGCAGTAAATAAACAAGAGGGGGAAGGCTGCAAATCTGCTTCACACCATTATGCTTCTGCTGTAAAGCTTAAATATAGACATAGATCAATTTAGCCGTTGCTTTTTTTCTGACTAATTTCCCTACAGAGTCCAATAAGAAAAGACATTAAGTCAGCACTGTATTCCACACCACACCGGAGTCATTTAGCGAGTGCTATAGTCCAGAACAGTGTGTACACAACAACACAAGTGAGCCCCAATGGGACTCAAACATCGACTGAGAATATGAAGATGATATTTTTCTGCATGGCAGAGTTTGAGAAGTTGTAGCGTTTGAAGAATTTTGATGACATACTCCAAATAATTCATTGAACACTTTCAATAATAGTATGATATGTCCACCCGAAACAATGCTTTTATCATACTTGAAAGGGTTTCTATAAAAAGTGCTGTCATGTCTTTGCCTGTTTTTGTGCTATAGATAGAATAGCTTCAAAGTCAAACTGTCTGCACTTTGCCTCTCTCTTACGGAATCAGTTGCCATGCAAAGTGCTAGGATTAGTGCTAGGATCTTTAAGATCAAACGTGTGCTTCAGTGTGAATTTTGTGGAGGTCACTGTCAGGTGTAAGTTCATTGCCATATTTCCTTCCCCTCGCTCATCTGTGGTGTGCGCTTCGGCTTTTTTATTTGTGCAGGAAAGGGCAGCAGCTGGAGCCATCAGAGCAGTACATTTTCAGCAGGGTGGACGGTGGGCGCAGCATGTTGACCATCCGCAATATCCGGCAGGGAGACGGGGGCACTTACACTTGCAAGGCCACCAACAAGGCAGGATCTCAAGAAAGGGAGCTGTTCCTCAAAGTGTTTGGTAAGTACTTTGGCAGTCATTCAAACAAGGCTGACAATCACACCGACCAGACAGGAAAAAAAACTTGACATACTTTTCAGGAAATTATTTCCATTTTTCTCTGAGTAATTCAAACTCCACAGTTAACCGTTCACAGGAACTTTTTCTTTGATGTGTGGTAGTTCCAAATTGCATTCAGCTAGTACTGGGATGTCAACAAAAATAGAAAGACATCTCAAACATGGATACATCAAAACTATTTGCATGCAGATACCACGTGTGCCCCCCCCCCCCCTTTTTGTGTGTAATTTGGGTGAACTGATCCTTTAATATGTCTCAACCTGAAATAACATAAATGCTTCCTATCGTTTCAAAAGTTTGCTGTCATTTTACATTATCTGTCAAATTGTGTTCCACCAAAGCTTTTAAGTGTAATGGGATTGCCCGTGACAGTGAACAGTGTTTTATGTGGGTCCATAAAGCTTTATTGTAAGGACCTCCACAAATTCCATTTCATAAAAAAAACAGTTTTTAAAAATCACACATGTCTAAAGGTGGCCCTCAGCCCACCACAATAACAACTGCATCAATATGATATATTCCTGCCGAAAGGAAATATATAATATTTCATTTATTGCTTCATATTTCATTTACTGCACTCCTAATAAAAAATTTCAATTTATATTTTCATATAAAACCTGCTGGCTATTTCCTCACAGATCACTCTGATAGTGCGTATTTCGCTCATGAAAATGTATGGAGATTTGTGCTCCAGTCATCAACATCCTTTCGAGATGTGAGAAGCGCTTGTTCTTCAAAATGCACATTTAAATGAAGAAGTTAAGAGGGAGGGAGAAATCCTACTTTTTCACTGTGAGCTGGGGAGACAAGTGTGCAGGTGTGTGTGTGTGTGTTCTCCATTCATGTTTAGGCGTTGAAACACACTCTAAGGCTTAGTGCTTCATATTTAATGTCACTCATGTTTCTGACAGTTTTTTTCTTTCTCTTCATTCCTAGTAAAGAAAATACCGGCCTTGACCTGCCGGCATGTCAGATATCATTTAGCTCACACTTAACATTGGCCAACAAAGACACTTTCATTAGCTGAATGTTTATTAAAATGGCTTAGACATGACATTTACATTAACTTATTAATATAATTTATTAATATATATCTAATGACCTCAACACTAATATAATGTTAAAGCTTAAATTATATGATCGCAAATATTACAGGCAAGCTTTGATAATGGATGCAGTAAATGTCTCCTTTCTCAAATGTGCATGATTACATGATTTTAGGTGATCAAATGAGCCAATGCAATAAGATTTTCGGCTTACAATGAGATAAATTCATTTGCGCAATTCAGCATTCATACACTTAAACACTTTCACATCCGGGGGCCCAGAATCACCCCAGTGTGCCGCCTGGCTGCTGGGTAGAGTCGACACAGCAGCCCTTGCTTTTTTGGCTCTGTATCGTTTGTGGCTATGAGGAAAAAATGCACCATTTACACAGTCAAGAAATAGCAATCGCATTTCTTGGTGCCCTAGCATGGCTCGATGGACTTCTGTTTTTCTGAGAGAACATTTTACGTTAAAAGTTAATGAAATGTAATGACTTTGGTGATCCCCTAACCCTTTGTCAAATACTGTCATCAAGTCAAAATTATAATTTGTACAGCTGTACTTTGTATTTAATTCTAATTAGCAAGAGTTTGCAAGCTAACACACTAAACTAGCATGGTAAATATTATAGCCTACATGCTAACCATCAGCATGTTAGCAAGCTGATGCTCAAAGCACAGCAGGGCCTAGGTATAGCCTCACAGAGCTGCTAGCATGGCTGTAGACTCGTGGTCTTGGTAGGCTCTTATTCATTCATTGCTCTAAAGAAAAAAATCCATCATTTACATGTTAGAAAGAAATAGCTACATTCCATTGCTGGGCCAGTTTGAGATCAGATCATTTGTGAGCTATCTGAAGCATCACCAGTAAATGTCAGGTTTTGGTAAAAGAGCAAGGTGCTTCTTTCTAAACTCTCCGTTTTTCAGCAACAATGAGCACTCATACATGGAGAAATGTTTCATAGAGGAAGCAGAGATACACATTCCTCTGCGGTCGGCCTCAACCTGGATATTTCTGTTACACTAAAGTTTGTAGCGTTGTAAGAGGCATCAGAGATGACAGCAGAGAATCTATGCTGTCATTTTCTTTGTGGAGCTGTACAGCTGAAACAACAAACACACATTATCGTTATCAAATACAGTCAGTACCATATTGTGTTTTCTGATACCTGTCAGTGTGTGGGAGCTTTATGTAATGTCCAACATTGCTATAGTGGGGAACACTGTTTGGCTGCAGAAGAAATCAGTAAAAGGGGAATTTGAGGCCTTTTCCTTCGTTACTGGCCTACGAACAACTTAGAAATGCTAATGTTAGTCTGTCATAAGCCAACAATGAGTCACACGGTACCAAAACTGTATTTATGCATATTTCTAGTTTCAAAAAGCTCTATCAGTTATTATGTCATTTTCTGTTCTAACACTGAAACCATTAATGGCTTTTTCACAGGGTGAGGGCGAGAGCGAGCCTGTTTTTTAATGCATAATGAGGTAACAAAATACAACATTTACAAGTTAAATTATTACAATAATCAGTATAATAAAGTGTAATTATAGTTATTAACAAATGCTAGAGTAAAATACCCATGTTTTTAATTACACTGGGTTAAAGAGAAACCCACCAAAGCTCATCAAACTGAAAGGAATAAACTCCACTCTGTAAAAATACCCCAAACCTGGAAGGTCAAATTAATTCTGGATTTTTATCTTTTAGCGCACAAATACTTCTCAGTTCTTTCTCATTTAGAGTTGAAATGTTTTAGATAATGCGTTATTAATAATGTTCCCTGCAGAGTGGTTTTTGCACCATGCTTGATAAATGAGACACATTCCATTTAATATTTGCATGATGAAGGGCATCTGGGGCAACGGCTGCAGATAAGGTGGTGATGAAGAACTGGTTCAGACCGGTCTCGGCACTATTAACAGTTCTATCTGTGTGTGTGTGTGTGTATCAGCTTTGAATTTGTTTTTGTGACGTATCATTGAGTGAAAGTGTCTACATGCGTTTGTATTTCTGATACAAAAATCGAGGTGTAATAGATGCGGACAATCATCTAAAGTGCTCCTCGCATCTCCCTCTCTGCAGAAATCATTTTAACAAGTCATTTAGTCTCATTAGGAGACTTTAAAGCTTGTTTTTCTTACAACACGAAAAACTTCTGCCAAGAAATAATTTCATTTATTCCCACTGCAGCCTCTGTTCATCTTGGCACAAAACTGAGTCAGCCAGATTGTTGCACTATTATCAAGAAAATGACACTTGAGTCTAGATGATGTTTGAAGTAAGCTGAAACATACATGGAAGAGGAAAATGTCAGGGATGGGAGAAGTATTATTCTGTTTTAAACATCCACCAATTTCCAGTCTCACTTCCTGCATGTGTGTGCATATAAACGCATACTGTCTGTTGGCTAATAACAAGAAATTGCTTGTTAATTGAAAATTATAGAAATGAAAAAGATGTGCTTGTGGTAAAATAAAATCAGTGCTGCCATTACACTTACTCCACCTGAAAGCCTCCACAAGTTAATTTCTCTACTGTCCAGTTCAGTACATATTGTGGTCACAATTCTAAACGTAAGGGTCATAATCTTTGATTATGTCATGTCTAAAATATCCAGTGTGAGTTTGGCTATAATGAATATGATTGGAGGCTACTAGTCAGCTGTTGAAGCCAATAAGCTGATGAATGAGCCACTGATGATAAAGCACGAATGAAACAGCTGATCCCAGTCAGCTAATGCTTGCAGAACTTCAGTGCTCTTTGTGAAGTAACAGGCTCCGCTAATCTCTCCTATAATAATAATTACTACTTTTATTTATAGAGCACCATTCAAGCAAAAGGCACAGTGTCCTTTCCAAGGTGGGGATAGTCTTAACATAAGCAACATTAGGGACAATTGCAGGAAGTAAACACTGAAACATATGCGTAGACACACAAATATAGAGTATATGTTGATACTGATGAACACTGACTGGATACTTTTTTAGGAATACCGGTACAATACCCAACAGCTCTGCCATAAATTCTGTGTAAAGCATAGGATATTTCTACTTTATGTAAATATGTAAAGGCTTTTAGAATGAGGATTAACTAATGTCTCAGGTAATGTTGGCAATGTTGAGTGGGAACTTCCCCAAATCCAATACAGAGCAGGACAAAGCCACTAACGTTACCTTAAACTTAGCATCCAGGGGTTCAATGTTATCATAACTGATAGAAATGATGGCCAAAATGACTACAATAAGACAGATGTCACAATAAGAATGGTCCTTTATGATTAGAGATTAGGGAGAATAGGTTTAGTTTATGTTAACTACCAGCTTTGTATAAAGGTAAGGCCCTTTTCTTAGAACACTGAAAGTCCTTGCAGTTACAGTAATACTTGTGTGTGCTGCCTATTTGTATGTTTGTGTGACCCCATGTTTTGACAAGCTCCCAAAATCCCTAGAGATGGCTCCTCCACCTCGAGGTTGAAGCCATGTGAAATTGCCAAACACTCCTCAGATCCCCCCTGGGCGGTGTTAAAAGCCTTCAGCACAGTCGTCATTATTTTCCATTCACTTCCCCTTTTCCTTTTGGATTTTATGCCATGCTACTTTGCAAGCACCCTGTTAAGGACTTAAGTGCTGTGTGTGTGGGGGGGAAAAAAGAGGAAATTCATGATTCATGTGACATGCTGTGTGCCCTTGACATGCATGAGGTTTCAGGTCTTGCTTAGAGCATCTTATCAGGAGGAGGGGAGCAGCCTCCAGCGGCAAGCTTTGCAGAACTTATCGTGGTGCTCGCTTGGCGTTAAAAGTGATTCACGCGGTGCTGGAATCGAGAAGAAAAAAATCTATATTTATTTAAAATACACAAAAAAAGTTGGAACACACACAGAAGGAGAGGTTGTTTTTATATGTTTTGTGCTTTAAAACTTTAGCAAAGTCACTTTTTGTGTTATCATCCAGGCCAAGGAATCTGAACAAAATAGGCCAGAGGGCATGCTTTCCCACTATGCCAAAACTGTACAGTACGACTGCAGTGTATAAATGATCTTGGCCTAGAATGTCAAAACCAAAGTCATGCATCAGCTCTGTATATAAACCCTGTGGTATAGCCTTCATCTCCCCTCCCTTATGAGTAAGATCTTTGACAGTTTCTCTCCTGCTCACCCTTTTACGTACTCACTCCTCTCTCCTCCCTCACACCAGTTCCCCCTGCCATTAAATCTATTGTTCTTCTGCTAACTTATCTAATGTTTCCTCTTATTCACTTCCTCCTCCCATCTCGTCCTCTGTGGCCTCCAGTCCAGCCCCATATCACCCAGCTGAAAAACGTGACAGCCGTAGAGGGCAGCGCCGCCATGATCTCCTGTGTGGCTGACGGCGAGCCTCTGCCCGACATTTCCTGGAGGAGAGCCAGCGACGGCCAGGCCTTCGTGGACGGAGACAAGGTAGAAACTGCCAGAAAGTCCATCTGGCTGTGTGTGTGTGTGTGTGTGTGTGTGTGTGTGTGTGTGTATGCGCGCGCGCGCATCATCATACAGCTCTGGCTAGGGCTTTAGTTTTGGGTACATAGGACATTACTTATGAAGCATATATAGAGCATATAGAAGCAAGAACACTCACCGGTTATATTTATGTTTAAACAAACTACTATAAACATTTGCCAAAATGCATATATGTGCATGGCATTTACTTACTTAACCAATCCAATATATCACTAACACAAAAAGTATCACCATCACCTCCCAATGGTGTCATTGAAGCAACATTATGTAGTATTTGTATCTTAAAATAACAGTTTCAAAATCATTTTGATGGTACACTGACTTGTAATAGGTTGAATGATGTCCATGTAACATTGAATTCCTGCGAAGGACTTCTATTGCAAGAACAGCGTAATGCTTTTGCACCACAACACATCAACAAAACTCTTCAGCAAGCAAGCTATAAGAAGAAGCAAAAAGTATGTAATGTACAAAGTAAGTTATTGGAAGAAGCTAGCTTAGCAATCTCAGTATGGATGTCATGGCACAGGTTGCGAAGAGACCAAAGGAGCCTTTGAAGGAAGCGAGGAAGACAAAAAGAGAGTGTGACCTAGCAAGAGACCTACAAGAGTAAATATTGGACTGGCTTTTACTCGTTTATGTGAGCTAAAAGAGCTAAAAAAAAAGAAATGCAGGACTGTTGCCGAGCTGATCCTCTTTCTGTTTGACTAGTCAGTAATAACCTATTAGCTGGTTTGCTGTCTTGTGTTGTTGCTCTTGCTTGATGTTTGCCTATGTTAGCAAAGTTGGGTTTCACAGACAGAGGTTTAGCCGCTTGCTATAAATCTTGAGTTGATGTTAGCAAACATACTAATCAACACACTTGGAACGTTACTGTAAGTGCTCTTGTGACAGTTGCTGTCTAGCTTTGTTGGCTTATTTTCCACCCAAGTTTAAAGCAACATCATGCTGCTGCTGGGCAAGTGGGCAACATAACGTGGCTCAGCAGCCTCTGGTGGATGGCAGAGGCAGAGACTGAAGAGAACATTGACGGAGGAAGCTAAGAAGAGAGCTTTATGAATTATAAGGCTGTAAGACAGATGCCGAGCTGGCTTCTTCTGTTGGACTAGTAAGTAATATTTCTATGTCCTGTGTTGTTGCACTTGCTTGATGTTTGGCTGTGTTAGCCAAGTTGTCGACGTGCTGGTTTTGATCATAAGAAATGTATCTACAAATGCACGTGTACAGCTGTGTGCAAAACTGACATCTTACATAATGCTGCTTTAAAGACTTGTGATCACTTAAAACAAAGCCATGTGTACCTTCGACCTCTTGTCACTGGATGCAAATGTCATTGAGTTGTGTCTTTTGATTTTTGGTGTGATTTATTTATGGACCTAGAAAACACCCCAATCCTATGGATAACATGTCAAAATGAGAACTAATACTGTATTTCCCATCATCCCAAGTTGGTCCCAAGATGTTGAATTCCAAAAGAATTATTTTTTTAGATTTGAATATTTTTAGAGGCCTGACAAGAAGAAATCATTATATATTTCACAAGAAGAAGAAAATGAACAAAAATGTGTGGCAAAAATATGTTGTTTCTGCTTTTCTATGCTGATGATCTTCTTGCAACTTCTCCAATTTATCTTGTGGCCCCTTGTGTGGGTCCCAAATCCAACTAGTTTACTGATACGAAAAATTTTTACTTCACTTTTACATGTTCGCATCAGGAGCTGGGAGCTTATGTGGCTGGTTGCTTTAGGCTCTGATGACTAGATAAAGTAAACAGCAAAGGAGTTAAGAAAGCAAACGGTTGCTGCCACCACCTCCATTGTTTCCAGTGTAAACATGACAACAGCGTGCCACCAAGCTGCCATCCAAGTTTATGATTAACCTTCAGGCCGCCACTCGCCATGTGACCATGGCAACCTCAGAAACTACATTGAGGGAAACAATACAGGAGCTGATTTTAGTGGCATCTAAGTTTCCTGAGTTATGCTCTTCACCAGCAGAGAGTAAAAATAATAATGATAAGCTGCACTACTTTATTTAGCTGCATGATTAGATTTTAGTAGGTGGATAGCAGCAGCCTGTAAGTATATGGTGGTTAGGGTCGGAGTGGTGGAAACGTTAAGCTGTGCTGCAGGCAATTTAAAATACAGTACATAGACATCACTGGGATTTGATTTTAAACTAAAGGGGACAGAGAAAGAGTCAAAATATGAGAGGTAGGGCTTAGGGAGTAAAAGATTTATTTTGTCCACCCTATGCATATTGGTGAGTAGGTAAACTATATTTTATTCATCCTGAATACGATCTACATAATACAATGGGAAGGTTTTTGCAGTTAGAAACGTGTCTCTGAATATGACGTTACTGCCATTACTCTCTGCTGAAAAACCTTGCGTTTGCCAAATGTCAACTTTAAATGACTCCGAAATGCAGCCCTGTTTTCAAACTGGTTGTCAGTGAGTTTCACTAATGAGGTTTTTGTGCATTTAGATATTACAAAACTTTTCCTCACATTACCTCAACTCACAGAAGACCATGAAGTCATTTAACTAGAGTCACAGCTTAAAAATGACTAAAATTGATGTTACATGGTTTTCATGCAACAAAAAAAGTGACCATACAATGTGAGGTGTTCTTCTTTTTGTTGCAAAGGTGACAATTAAATTGTCACTATTTTTATTTATCTAGAAAAAATGGACTATTTATGCTTATTCTGGTTGTGTACTAAAATAAATAGCTAACATTAATGTGTCTATGTCCTCATAAAAATGAAAACAGACAATCATTCCCATCTGCCACACATGAACTGTTACAATTTGAGGCATTTATTGCTAGCAATGGTGCTCAGGGCCTTTCTAAAGGCAGACACTGATGATATTAACATTCAAGTGTTGATTATTGATGCTCCTCTTTCCTTTTGACTCCACAGTGTAGAGCTCACATTATATATAGCAAGCCAAATCCCTATTGTACATGTACAGTGCATTTGCTTTCCTGTACTATAACTGACGTGCGGAGCCTCAAAGACTTAAAATATCAAAGCTGCGCATTCACCTTGGTCCATGTTTTTCACAGCGAGTGTTTAAATCTCTCAACTTTGCTGAGATTATAATCTCAAGGGAAATCAGCTCACACGTTTTATTTTGATTAGCTCTCAGCACAAAGAAGCAACAAGGACCTTGAAGTTTTCAGGGCAAATGTTAATACTTTCAGTTTACACTTCCCTTTGACTCTGCGACATTTTGTGTAATCCAATTTAAGAAATTTAAAAGATATGAAGCTTCTGTTGTATGTTTTTCTCTCAGCATCCATTATTTACTTTGTCCGCGAGGACTGCCTCACAAATCAGAAATTGAATGAGCTGCAGCCACATTTTCTCGGGAAAGTTAATTATTCTTGAACGAGCTGCCATCAATGTCAAACTCATATGCACTTCCATCACAGCTTCCCTGGCAATGGGGCTGAAGCTTTCACAGAAGCGGTTCAAAAGATGGCAGCCGTTCTTCTGCTTGGGAAAAAGGTCACCGCGGAGATAAATGAATGTGTGCATTGGCTCGAATCGCTCGAGTTGATAAATCACAGCTGAAAATGAGAGTAAGTGCTTCTCTTCCCACAGCAAATGCAATTATGGAAATGCGTAGCGCAAACCAACACACCTAAACATCCGCAAAGACAAACACGGCTTGTGCAGCACAAGGCATGATGGATGGCCGGAGTCATTTGGGTTTAAGGCAGGATGTTCCTCTCTCAATTTGCTCTCCAATCTGCATATCCAGTCTGCACACACTCCTCTCTTGTTGAGGGACATTAAGCTTCAAAGGGCCTAGTTTTACTCACTGCATAATGTTGCTTCCATTTTTCTCATTCTTTGTCAACTAACACCTTGACCCCTCGGTAAGAGAACATAATGGGATGCAGTTCCTAGAATTTAATTACAGACCGAGGTAGGATTTGAGTTGAGGTATTGTTTCACTCCTCTGGTGCTGTTCCATGCAAGGTTACCAATCAGCCTCTGTTCTATCCATGCAAAACACACAAAGCTGAAGAGCTACTGGCATTACAATAGCTTTTGACTGTTTTTCTTCACCAGTGTGGTTCAATAGACGTAAACCTGTGAACAGCTTTTTAACATTTTCTTCAGCTGGTCAGAAATGAACCTTGAGAGTGTATTTGTGTTGATGTGAGCTCTTATAAAAAGGCATTTTGCTATAAAACTGTAAAAAAAAAAAAAAAAAAAAAATAGCATTCGGTCACACCCATTGAGATTATTGTTTTGTTTTCCATTTGAAACCTGCTCACAAATGCAGCACACTGCGAAATATGGTCCGAATAACATTCCGTCCCTCCGTTTCCGTGCACCAGAAAGCCATTATTAAATGTCATTTTGTTGTTGTCACGCGATGAGGTGATACAGTAATCATTAAAGTGGTGCAAATATGAACACCCCGTGTTCAGCCCCCACACCAAACTGTTGGAATAAGCAATGCTTGCCAGAATTAGTCTACAGTGTGTTTCCAGCCTCGCTGACATTTACAGCTGACATTTTAATATCTGAGAATTCTGCATCTGAACTGAAATAACACAGGAACGGTCTCGATAATCCCATTTGAGAGATTGAATTCAAGATTTAGCTTCATGTGTTTACTGTAAACGCACAGCCGTTCTGTTTTTTTTCTCATGCTTTCATATATTTCTGCCCTCGTTTTATTTACCTGCGCCTCCTTTCATCTCCTCCAGTTCCTCTAGTTCCTCTCTATTCCCTCACCTTATGCATTTCTTTGCCTATTATCTCTTTGCTGTTGTGTTGGTTACTGCTCACGTGTTTACAGTATGTGTGGGTGAGCATGCAGGAACATGCATGTGTCCATGGGTGTGCATGTGACTCGTTGTTGTATTCACATCTGGCCGCTTGCCTTGTCGTTCGACTGAGCTGCATGTCAAACAGGCTGTGCTTTAGGGGCTCTCTAGACAGACCCTGTCAGTTGGCGGGGGGGGGAGTTAGCGAGTAATATCCTGACTCAGAATCTCCCTCTTGGAAGATTTCCTCTCTTTCTCCTGCTCCTCTTCCTCTCTCATCACCCCATCCCTCAGCATTCCTATTCAGCACACACTCTCCCAATCCCATTGACCTCAAACAAGCAAAGTGTGCAGTGGCAGAAAGAGACCAGAACCGAGCCTTTAAAAGCTGCTTCACCTCATTGGTTGATAGTAGTGCAGCGATAAGAGCACTGATATGCAATTCTAAACAGGATAATGCTGAAGCAGTCTACGAATGACAACATAAAGACAGAGTGATTCAGAAGAGAGGGGGTCTCACCACCGAGGCTTATGAGGCTTAGACACATAATGAGTATTAGCAGAGGGGGTGGAGGGTGGGGGTTGACAGGAGAGCTTTAGAAGTGTCTGGATGTACATTGATTTACTGGGGAAATTTATGGAGGAGGTGTGCAGAATGTGCATATGCACAGACTTATATCACATATTTATTTAAATATACAATATGCAAATATACATGAGTAGATGGAGATGCGGACACACAAACATGCAAATGCATGACATCCTGCAAGAACTCACTAATGCATCATCATGACATCATGCCCTGGAGGTCAAAAAGTAGGAGGGCAAGTACCGGGTTGGACCCCCTTTTGCCTTCAGAACTGCCTTAATTCTTCGTGGCATACTTTCAACAAGGTGTTGGAAACATTCCTCAGAGACTTTGGTCCATATTGACATCATAGCCTCACACAATTGCTGCAGATTTGTCGGCTGAATTTCCCGCTACACCACATCCTAAAGGTGCTCTATTGGACTGAGATCTGGTGACTGTGGAGGCCATTGGAACACATTGAACTCATTGTCATGTTCAAGAAACCAGTTTGATATGATTTGAGCTTTGTGACATGGTGCATTATCCTGCTGGAAGTAGCCATCAGAAGATGGGTACAGTGTGGTCATAAAGGGATGGACATAGTCAGCAACAATACTCATGTAGGCTGTCGCATTTAAACGATGCTCAGTTGGTACTAAGGGGCCCAAAGTGTGCCAAGAAAATATCCCCCACACCATTACACCACAACCAGCAGCCTGAACTGTTGATACAAGGCAGGATGGATCATGTGTACATGTTGTTTATGCCAAATTCTGACCCTACCATCTGAATGTTGCTGCTGAAATCGAGACCCATCAGACCAGGCAATGTTTTTCAAATCTTCTTTTGTCCAATTTTGGTGAGCCTGTGTGAATTGTAGCCTCAGTTTCCTGTTCTTAGCTGAAAGGAGTGGCACCCGGTGTGGTCTTCTGCCGCTGTAGACCATCTGCTTCAAGGATCGACATGTTGTGCATTCAGAGATGGTATTCTGCATACCTTGGTTGTTACTGTTGCCTTTCTGTCATCTTGAAACAGTTTGCCCATTCTCCTCTGACCTATGACATCAACAAGGCATTTTCTTCCACACAACTGCTGCTCACTGGATATTTTCTCTTTTTCAGACCATTCTCTGTAAACCCTAGAGATGGTTATGTGTGAAAATCCCAGTAGATCAGCAGTTTCTGAAATACTCAGAGCAGCCCATCTGGCACCAACAACGTTCAACGTCACTTTAATCCCCTTTCTTCCCTATGATGATGCTCGATTTGAACTTCAGCAAGTTGTTTTGACCACATCTACGTACCTAAATGCATTGAGTTGCTGCCATGTGATTGGCTAATTAACTATTTGTGTTAACAAGCAATTGAACAGGTGTACCTAATAAAGTGGTAGGTGAGGTTGCAGTATGTAATATAACGCTGAAGTGGTTAAAGTTAGGTTAGTTGATTATATTTTCACATTTGCTGACCGAATGCTAGATGCACGTGATGCATCCATGGGGATTTTTCATTTGACATGAAATATTCCCGTGTTCAGGACTTCAGCTTTTATGTATCTGACAACTTAGGACAGTTGAAAAATCAACAACAACAAGTTGCAGTTTTACAAAGGAACCAGACTATTTGTTGGCAACTTCTTTGAGTCTGCGCTGGTTGCCTGGCGACCTCGCAGTGACAACAAGAATAAACAAACAAGATAGAATGTGGTAATTAGCGAGCTTTAGAGGAGCTGGTAGGTAGCCCTTGTTACGGAGCCGAGCTGTTTCCCCCTGCTTCCAGTGTTCATGCTAAGCTATAAGAACCGGGTGCTGGCTTGTGTAGATATGAGAGTGGTATCAATGTTCTCATCTGACTCTCAGAAAGAGAGCAAGTAAGAGTATTTACCACAATGTCAAACTGTTCTTTTAAAGTCAGATGTGTCAGTTTCCCAGTCATTATGTCAACATGACTGTTTACACATGTCGTTACAGTAAATCCTATATGACATGAACACAGCTCCAGGGGAAAAAATATTGAAGTGTGAAAAGATATGGAGTGAATAAGAACTGTGTAGTTAGTTAAGACATGGCTCTTCTGGAGGCGCAGTGAGATTGTAAATGCTCCGTATTTGTATAGCGCCTTTCTAGTCTTTTTGACCACTCAAAGCGCTTTTACACTACATCACGTTCACCATTCACACACATTCATACACTGAGCCTAAGTGCTCAAACAGAAACTAACATTCATACACTGGTGTAACAGCCACCAGGGGCAATTTGGGGTTCAGTATCTTGCGAAGGACACTTCAACATGCAGCTGGAGGAGCCAGGGATTGAACTGCCAACCTTCCGATAAACTTGTCAAGTAATATCTGTGAATTGCAGTGCAGGATCACCACAAAAGTGCAGCAAAAACACACAAACAAGAATCTTGCTCTCATTACAACTGTAGCGCCAAAAACCTCCTAAAGCATTGTGGGATATCTCTTTGCTTAATAGGCTCACAGGGAGCCTGTTTTTACTCTCAGCCTCAGCTTTTTTTTGTTTGTTTTTTTTAGTTCTAATTCCTTTATTAGGAACAAACTCACAACACTAATTTGACTGCAATCCTACATTAACTATCAGGCCTTGAGCTAAATAACTTTATTCTATTTTTACTCTATTAAAGTTGTTTATCTAAGTTGACTTAATTGACTAATTAGGAGGCAACAGTGCGGGAAAAGCAAGTTTGGGAGTCAGATGGATGTTATTAGTACCCAAAAAGTCATGATCACTATAAACTATTGTGCATATACTTTTGTGTGTGCGTGTGTCTACTTCTCCAATCATTTCCTGATCGTGGTCATAAAAACATTTCCATGTCAGCAGTCACCTCATAATAGGCCCTTGTTTTCCCACGGTGACCAACTACTCAATGTGCGCAAGTGTCTCAGACCAAACAAACGGATTTCAGTGTTACTTCGCAGTTGTAGTGCAATCATGATATGTCGCTGCAGGATTTGATAGCCATGTCTTTTCGGTCACAAAGGTTTCGAGAGCCCGGGATAGATTGCCAGCGTAATGTATGCCATGTGTCGTTTGATGGGTACTTATACTGAAAATACCCCACGGCACCCGGAGACTCTATGAATAATAAGAAGAACTCAACTAAAACTCTGTTTCCTATTCATGCCGGTGCCTCGTCTGAGGAAAGAGAATGTCGAATCAACTTCTTCATTGCACATTTATGTGGAGAAGAAACAATGAAGCAAACAGAACATTTTGCAGCCTGTGTTCAACATGTGTGTCATCTGATACAGTGAAATAACAGTGATACGGGACTTCTTGGCTTGGCTACTCTGCATCGAGAAGTAAAAATGTATCTTGAAAGAAAAAAAAGCCGTATTTTAGGACTGCAGCAAGTGGCATTGTTTAAAATGATTTGAGTCCATGGGCAGGACTAAGGAAGTTGTTTCTTTGGGGTGACAAAGGTTATCTGTTAGGTAACAGTCTGGGGGCTATTGCCGTATCATGTCTGCAACAAGGATGCTCCTGGGGTGTTTTTTCTCATTACGAGTGAATGTCGATTACTGGAATGATAGCCTCGTCTGCTGTAATTGACCCGTTGCTTCAAATTGATACCATCTGTCTTCATACAGATGTAATGACCTTGTAATAAATCGACATTTTATTGCATTAACCCTGACTCTGAGACGGTAGCCAGCAAGGGGGGTCAAAATGGATCAAGGGGCTGTCATTCAGTACAAAGTTGGACGAAGAACTTTCGGTGAATTACTTGCCGACGTGGCCGGCCTTGCTTGGTGTGATTGTGCTTTGTGTTCCCCCCTTCATATTTTAATCAACCAATCATTTCTCCAGCTTTGGCAAATAAACTGCCAGCCATATTATACATAAGAACCATAATCTACCCCCTCCTATTTCTGCACCCCAGGTCTGTCTGGTTAGTTGCTCTTTCCCGCTTTAAAATGTTGTGCTTGGGTTGTTTTTGCTCAAAGGTTCACATATCAAACCACTCTTTAAGGGCAATAACTATGTGAAAATTATATGGATATAAAGGCCAATTCTTTATCATTTATATCTTTCTACAAATGAACCACACAGGTAGAATTCCTCACCTTATTCTCTGGCTTTACACTTTAACAGAGTCCTAACGATTTCACAGGCATGTGGATCTATTTATGGGATGGGGCAGTATTCAAGTCATTGTTATGCCTAACAATAAGTTGTATATGGGTGTGTTTGTGTTCAGAGTCAGGACGGACGCTTTGAAGTCCGCGGTCGTCACGGCAAGTCAGTGTTGACCATCAGCGGCGTGAGGCTCGCCGACTTGGGTCGATTTGACTGCGAAGCCCTCAGCAGGATCGGAGGTCATCAGAAGAGCATGTTCCTGGATATTGAGTGTGAGTATGTTTATTGTCTGATCAGTGTTTAAAGGGTCTGCACAGGTGTTTCTAGTTATTCCTACTACACTGCCCACGCTGTCCTGAGCAGAGGTCTAATCAGGCAAATTAAGTGAAAGCACCTGCGCAGCTGTACTGTAGACACATTTACATTCAACAAATCAGACCTGATTTAAACTACACTGGCTCCTGACATCGCTTTGTTAAAGATCCAGTGTGTAATACTTGATCTATAGACAAAAATGGAATACAATATACATAACTGTAATGTCATAGATTTGTTTGGAACTATTTTATTTGGTCGACAGTGCAATTTTTTCACGATTTCTTCTGGGAAAAAGCAAATAATTATATTTAGATGATATTTCTCAGTAAGTGAATAAAAGAATAAAATTACTGATAAATTCAACATCCTGACATTGGTGTCCTTTACAGAACAGGAAACAAAAGTTCAGTGAATAGATGTCAATGAAACTCATAGATTTTATACCTACTTAAGTTGTCATTTTTTACTTTGTCAGTTAAATGATTTTATGTTCAGCATATTATTTGTTGCAAGAGTTGGAAATATTCAATTAGTTGTGGAACATTGTTTGTGGGCAAAATGAAGCAGGGTTACTTATGGAGCCCTGGTCACCTGATATAACCCCAACTGCTCCTCCACTCTCTGCATTTATGTTAGCTGTAGTTGTTCCCTAATGGGAAAATGAAACACGTACATACATTTAAGCAGTCAAATCAGCAACCTAGCAGGAAACACGTGAACCCCTGCAGTCTAGCAGAGAGTTCAAAAGTTCAGCCATGCTTAGTTCTAATAATTCTTTTCACACTGTGGATGTTTTTCTTTCTTAAGATCATTATATTACTATAAACAACTCACCACCCTCAAAACCCCTGCACCCACTGCACCACACACACAGCCTTCAGAGGGGTTAATTAGAGAGATGATATCATGCATTGCCTTTCGTTTTCCCCTGCCAACAGCTCCCCTACTTCCCGATGAGCACACCCATTCCTCAGGGCTGGTTGTTTGGGGTTATTTGGGGCGGCCTATCCCCTGCCTAATGAGCTCTGAAGCAAAGATCTCCATTTTGGCCCTGGAATGATTAGGTTCATTATGAGTTTGCCTCTGTTGCGTGAACGAGACCAACGGAAAGTGCATTTGGATTTTTTTGGTAGTATCATTTACACCTTGAAGCTCAGAGGAACAACAAAGAGAGAGGGCAGACAAACAAATATATTCAGAGAGACAGTGAGGGGGAAAAATGAATACTGTATCTCTGTTGTCGTGTGGAAAACAATTTTCTCCTCCTGTGGCTGAGGTGACTTTTGGGTTCACGGATTCCCTTCAAAGCCTGTTTTGCATAGTTCCTGAAAAGTTGACATTTTGGAAAAAGTTTGATGGCATCCACAAGTAGAAAAAATACAGACCTCACATGCACGCGCACGCTCTCCAGCCATGAAGCAAAGTTGCTGTCATCATACTGTAAACTTGTTTTGCTGGAGCCACAGCTGACAACTTGCTCACAGTCAACTCCCACTCTGCAGAAAGACACAGGCTGTGAGTCTGAGTGTGGCGGGGCTGAGCCAGCCGTTGCCACTGAACTAATGAACTCATTTACTAAGTCACTGCAGGCTGCAGGGGGATAACGCGTCCTCGGCTGTGACAGAGAGCCAGGCATCAATCTCTTTAATGGAATCCTGCAAGCGAACATAAAACAACCATAATGCCTCTCCGGCTGAGCTGGGCTGACTGGGCCAAAAGAAAGCCACACGACAGCTCGCCGCTGCGATCGTCCATTACTGCCCTTCCTATTTGCTGGGGCAAATGAGCTTCTGTTTACATCCTTTATATTTATTCTTGGGGAGATGATCGTAATGGAGATCCCCCCCCCCCCCCAATCAGCATGAGGTGGCTTCAATTAACTTTAAGTTTTTCTCTTTAACATGGCAGATGGAGTTTGGGAAGCGTTAATGAAATGCTTGATCTCTGCTCCCTTGGAGGAATCTGTGGGTTAAGCCTCAGCAAGTGATTTTTGTTTCTTTGATCATCCAGCACTGCTTTACCTTTGATTTGAGTATTTAATTGGCTGCCACAAATTCCAGACACTCCAGCAATTACACTTTTAGCAATTTAGGTCTTGTTTTAGTGCAAAAGAAATGCTGATTTACCATATAAATGAGGCAAGTGTGAGAGATAATATCGCTATGTTTTGGACAGATATACCAAAGTTTCTGACCAACCACACCATCTTTTACTCGTGGGAGGGGAACCCAGTGAACATAAGCTGCGATGTGATGTCCAACCCTCCCGCCACCATGTTGTGGAGGAGAGAGCGCTTCACCATCTCCGCAGAGGGAACTGCCAACACGCGGGTACACAGCACTGAGGGCAAGTCTGTGCTGGAGGTGGGTACAAGTCCAGTGTCTTTGGTCAATTAACTAGTAATTACAGACCCTGAGAAAGTTCACACATTACTTACCATTGCTCTGTAAAGTAGCATCAAACATATTGCTGATTAGTAGATGAATCAATGAGTCAATTGACAATTAAAATAATTTAGATATTCAATTAATCCTTGAAGTCATTTATGTGGTTTGAGTGAAAATGCCAAACATTCCTCATTCAACATGGTTGCAGCTTTATAAATGTGGTTCTTTCTCTGTTTACATCAGAGAATATCTTATGGAGTGTTAGTTGGACAAAACAAGAAATTTGAAGATATCATTTGGGCAGCTATTTTAGTTTATTTGCAAGATAGACAAATAATCACAGATTAATTGATAACAGAATAACCTAACTTTCATCTAATCAAAATGATACATGGGTCAGTCAGATGCTCACAAGTCTCTGAGCTAGAGTCCAAGTCAAGTTTTTTTTCGCTCTTCCAGGTAACTCCTATGTCCGACAGAGACTTTGGCCGCTACAACTGCACAGCCAGGAACAACATTGGAGTTCGATACCAGGAGTTTATTCTGGCCCAGGCAGGTGAGTGTGCAGAATTGCCACTATTGTGTGGCCCCTCTACCTGAGCTAATGCAATTGGTGACTTCATTACATGTCCAGAATGCGTGGAGTCAGGGATCCCACACCTTTTGAATTACTCTAACTCTGACTGTTCAACTGCTTTGTAACCCTCTACCTCTCTACTAATGGTAATAGCCTTATTTGCAATTCTCAGGAAGATAAATTCCACTACAACTCCCAACCTCTATGCAGCCTAGCCTAATCTCAAATAGTGCCAGCTGATTTACCATACCCCTCGCTATTTACTGAAGTACCCCCTAATTTACGGTAGCGCAGGCTAATACACAATAGTGCAGTCCAATTATCTTTAGTGCAGATTGAATTGCTCTGGCTAAGGAGAAAAGTAGTGAGCAAAAAGCTGACCTAATATGTACTCTTGCAGGAAACAATGGGTTTTGGAAGTTGTTCTGACACATACGATTCTGCACACAAACACACACACACACACAGACAAACACATGTTCATACAGTTGTTAAAGTTTGAGTCAGTAATGGAGATTCAGAGGAGAGATAATCTCCGGTGGAAGCTGCAGGAACTCATCACTTCTTCACAGAGTCTTCAAAGCTAAACCTTGAGTAATAACCACTAGAAATGGCTTTGAGTACAAGTATGCTTGTTGTGATACACACACACAAAAAGAGCAAATAGGTTGATTCACAGCTAAAAAAAGTGATTTACCATCTTACCCGAAACGGAAGTAAATTATGTTAAATTGCTTTCAAGGCTTACAGTTATTATAGCAATAATGTCTATCTCTGGTTTGATTATGGGAATGATAGTGATGTAATAGGTGGAAGCCACGGTAAGCATTAAAAGCAGCTTAATTCCCAGTTAGAAAATGCATTTAGTGGCATTATGGTTATTATTATTGCGCAACTGCCAGTGCATATGTATGCATTTTTTTCTCTCACAGTAGCAAACTATTTTAGATCATACTATGATATTAAAATATATTCAGTAGTTCACTGGTTTGTGTGAAAGGACAGTAGTTATTGCATGACAATAAATGGAAAGGAAATTAAGAGTAATTAATGAGACTTTCACACAGCCTCATCTATCTTCCTTTGTTGTACAGTCAGTCTCGAAAGCAAAACAGAAGGGGTTTTAAATCAACAGTGAAAATTAAGTTTTGCTGTAGTGACCTCAATGAATTAAGCTATTCATGCACAGATAAATGGATATAAAGTTGTGTGCACAAGCATATGTATGCATGCAATATATAGACACTTTTGAAAGTCCTTTGCTTTAAATAATAGACAAATAAAATATATATATATATATATTTATTTCCAAACAACTGGAGTTCGTAAAATGCTTGCCAGAGCTGTTGGCTGTTTCAATAATGAGTGCGTTTATGAGTAATGAACTTGAGGTTGGGTTCATTTTTCTCTCGTAGCACACAATATGAAGGAAAATAAACAGTCAGATTCTTACATTCACCTTAATTTTTACAATCCCCCGTGCTCTGTTGCTTTCATTCATAAAAGTTGGTGGAATATGTGAAACGAGGAAGTGGTTCAGTCGAGACCTACCAGCTTTTAAATAATTCAAAAGCTGTGTGTGTTTGACCCGTGTCATTTTTTTTTTTTGCCCTTTCAGATGTACCATCAAATCCATACTCTGTGCGTCTCTCAGCGGTTTCCCAGCGCTTGGCGACCGTCACCTTCATGAAGCCCGACTCGCATGGTGGCGTGCCCATTAGCTACTACCTGGTCCAGTACAAGGAGATCGGCTCTCAGGACTGGAGGGACGTCAAGTCACACAGTGTCCAGAGTGAGTGCTGTTTATATTCATTTAATAACCTTAACGGTAGAAGCAAGGTTTTTTCAAACCTATTCTGTTATACTGTAATACACGCTCATGCGTGTGTTATGACCCAGCTTGTTAAGGCAGGGCAGCAACAAGTGATTGGGATTGAAATGAGGTGGAATCAGACAACTGAAATATTCCGGTTAAAGTCAAGGGTTTAATTACTGTGCTCGCACAAGAAAATACAACAAGAAGAGGCTATAGAGGCGCTGACAAGTACACAAAACGAAACAAAAGTGGATCTTGTCCAAAGACAGTTACTTGGCTCAAAGGGAGGTCAGCACCTATAAGCTTACAAAAGTACAAGGTAAACAAACGAGCAGTTATTCTGCAACTTAAAATGCTCAAACAAAAGAGTGCCCAACGCTTGGTGCACTATATCACAATATGTGATTTACAATAATTCATACTAGTGACTGAAGCCACTCAGACAGGCAACAGACAGACAATATCAAGAAAAACAAGTACCAAATACTCTCTAAACTAACAGTGTATGCAACCAATAGCAAGGCAAACTAATTACTGGCTCACAGTCACCCAGAACTGTGGACACACAAGGTATTTATAGTCCAGCGACATTGATTGCAGAGTCCTGATTGGTAGGTTCGGACAGATCACAGCCACACCAATTACAGACGCCAGCGAACAGCAACCAGGAAGTAGGCGGTCTCAGCTCCAGAGGAACCAATCCTTGACAGGGAATCACACAGCTGGGTTTGCATGACAGTCAGAATCACTCATAGGAACACAACAATTAATATACTCTAAGGCAGCCAGCAGTGAGTGTAACACGTGGAAAAAATACAAGGAACATTAGTTTGCTGTTGATGTGGGCCCCATTGTGCACAACATGTTCTTATTGTGAAGCCCACTTGAACACAAAAGTAATTTTCTAAGTGCCCCTTAAACATAAGTCAGAGATTATCAAGTTTTAGACCATTTATTGCAGACCATAGAAGCTTTACATTGCTGCTGGCTATTTTGCCATAAGTACTCAGTGTTTCAGATCTGTGAATGTATTTTTCCAACTTTCCAGACACCCACTGATTTCCATTCAGTTTTTTTGGCATAAGAATCAAATAACAGACTCTTGGCACTTGCTTCAGCTGTGACACTTGCTTGAGATGTGCATTTAGGGAAAAAGTAAAGACTTTCCCAAATCATCCTCCATGTTAATTTACATCATCATATAACAATAATTGAAGTTTGTAAATGTACTCAAAATTATCCCCAAACCTCTCTGTGAATACTTTTCACTGGAACTACTTTCTACTGAAGAGGTAGTCCCTCTGAAATTATTATTTAAAAACTTGTTTACTATAATGGATTACACAACTCGTGTAAGTCTGATAATTGATTTTTTTAGACCATGTGGAATTGAATGTAAAACAATAACAGCCTGAAAATGTAGGAAACATTCTTCAACATATATGTAACTCCACCTCAATGTTCAAAAAATGGTCAGCAGTAAAATAAAATAGTTATTTGTCGTTAAGCGGCTGAAACTTAAAAAAAACCCTGATATATTTCTGATATAAGAGTAATGGTATATTGTTTTGAATGACACTAGTTAAAGAAAAACATGTAAATTAAAAATCCTGCTTTGAAATACAAAAAAAGAATATTTATAATTTTGTCACAAGGTTCGAAACTTTCAGCTACTTTTACTACTAGACCATCGGGCTCGTGCCTCATTGTGTCAGGTTAACATCCCATCAGGTGTTTACCAGTGTTTCTATTTGCTAACACCACCACCTATCAAACGGTACCAATCAAGCATGAGCAGAAGCAGTATCACATAATCTGTCATGTGACCCTCCAACTCCTCGGCCATGAGACGCTTTTGACTCGTGACGAACCTCGAACACCTCGTGGGGAGAGTGCCAGAACCACATCTGAGCTGAAAGAACACGCTCCTCCTCTTCTTATGCTTTACGAGTCCAAATTGATTTCTGAGCTGGTTGGTGGAAAGTACACCATGAGGTGAAGGATGGACGAATGGATGGAAAATGGAAGCCAGAGGACTAATGGCCGAGTGATAAGCAGGTCCTCATTTCAGAGTCAATTACAATATGGAGATGCAGTGAGGTGAATACTAACCAGCAGGTATCACACAAAGAATTTACTGCACATGTAGAGGAAAAGAGAGACACATTAAGACAAAAAGGGAGGTAACATCAGGAACAGAACTGGAGAAGTAATGCCTGATTAAGTTGGCTCTTTATTCAAGATTAGGACTAAAATATTAAAACTGTGAGTGAGTAAGTGGAATCATATAATCACAGAAGCCACTTCAGCTATCCTCAGTAGAGAAGCCTTACACAATAAACTCTTCAATATAATGAGATGCCTGGACTCGTTTCATTTGAATGCTTTTGCCCAAATTGAAATGTCTGCTTATAGCCTGGAAAGTAACCTAGCACTGCTGCAAATTGCAGAATTTGTTTTCAGTTCCAGGACTAAAGAACTGCAAAAGCACCTATTACCATTCAAGTATTTAATTTGTGCAGACTGACAAAAACAACAACTTTCACTCAAGCTCATTAGACTGCCGACTCTGTGCTGCTGCTCTGAATAGCGAAGGTTACGTGAATAGACTCTGGTGACTGTAGAGTTTCAATAGGAATCTGTAATGTGGTCTGATAATGAGAATCTGTTTTCTTCAATAATCAATGTAGTTTGCTATATGAATGCAGCAGATTACACTGCTTTCACTGTCACCATAGTTCTAATATTCTTTATGATAATGTACTGTGATCTCATGTGATTCAGAATCCCATGTAGTCCTTGAATGCATCGTTTAGTGGAACTTATTGTTTAGTATTGTTTCAGGTGAAGGTCTTTTTCTCTAAATCTCCAGTCATTTCTTATTTGCCACCAAATTACTGTTGGTTCAAAATGTTTACACTGTAAATGCTATCTTGGATTTACATATTAATAATCTCCTCATACTATTTATAATTACTCTGCAGCTGCTTAGGAATACAGCTACAGCTTTTAAACTGAGAGAATAAATGCTCCAAAAATGTAAAAAAAGGTTTGGTTAGATATGATTTAGCATAGCTTTGAAATACAGAACATGGTCAAAAGTGTTTGGACAATTACATTCATATGTGATTGTTTAACCTGTCATACTGAAACCATGACACTTAAGGTGTCAGTATTCTTCAGTCAAAGTTTATCGTTTATTGCATTGTTTATTAAGATTTTTGCAAAACTAATCAACAAACAGATGATATTTGTATAATATAACAATGTTCGAAAGTGCAAACAGTTAAGTAAGTTAGTTTTGAAACATGCTGATCCCCTTAATATGCTACTTTAACAGCCTCCACTCTTCTGCGAAGTGTTTTTTTAACCCAGGTGCAGGGGTTTGCTCCCATTCATCCACAAGAGCTTTTATGAGGTTGGCCACTGATGTTGGGCGATGAGTTCAGGCTCGTAGTCCTTCCAGTTCATCCTAGAGGTGTTGGATGGGGGGTTGAGGTCAGGCCAGTCAAGTTCTTCCACACCAAACTGGGAAAAACATTTCTTTCTAGACCTGTTTTTATGTTGGAATATGTCAAATTGTCCAAATTTAAGGCAAGATCTTCAATTCAGTTATTTGATAATGGAATGAAAGTCATCTCCTCCCTAAACCAGTCTTGAAAACACATGTTCAAATGTGAAAGACTTGTTAATGAAATATGCAGCAGATCTCCGAAAAAAAAAGGTTCATAATGGAGTTGGGACTCTTGCGCCATGCAATGCCACGAGTCATGTCATATTAAAACTCACTGTTAACCTTGATGACGCATGGAGGTGTGCTGGTTCTCACAAACTACAGTGTGTCACCTGCACCTCCTTTCATCTAACCAGCACATTGTGGATGTTTAGTCTTGTTCTTTTCCTGGCTGCAATATTTCAAACTGATCCACTGAAAAGAAAAGTGCTTGCTGTGTGACCCAAACCATGAAAAACTAATTTTTAAGTGATTTGCTCTGCTATCTTAAGTCATGGTCAGCACATATTTTTATGAAGTCTGGTCCTCTCTCTCTCTCTCCCCCTCTCCAGCAACAGTGGTGCTGACAGGACTGGAGCCCAACACAACGTACGAGGTTCGAGTGGCGGCTGTCAACGGAAAGGGTCAGGGAGAGTTCAGCCACACGGAGACTTTCCAGACTTTACCCATCCGTAAGTCAGTTCCCCTTATTCCTCCGGTGCACCTTTGTTCTAACCCCCAATCCAGCTTGTTTCACGAGACATTTTTCAAAATAAGAGCATCTCAGTTCGTTAGGATCCAACCCAAAAGGGATCTTCAGATGTATTCTAACTGCCACTAACATATTTATCAGGTCATAATATCTTTTGTTCATTATTACAATGGCTTTATAGCAACAACACTGGTTTAATTGTCAATTATTGGTACCTCACATTGCATGTCACCTATATAGATGTGCAAGATGTGATCAAGTGCAAACCCCAGAGCACATTGCGGAACATGTTGCGGAAAGTGGGACCCAGATTATATATACACTGCTCAAAAAAATAAAGGGAACACTTAAACAGCACAATGTAACTCCTAGTCAATCACACTCCTGTGAAATCAAACTGTCCACTTAGGAAGCAACACTGATTGACAATCAATTTCACATGCTGTTGTGCAAATGGAATAGACAACAGGTGGAAATTGTAGGCAATTAGCAAGACACCCCCAATAAAGGAGTGGTTCTACAGGTGGTGACCACAGACCACTTCTCAGTTCCTATGCTTCCTGGCTGATGTTTTGGTCACTTTTGAATGCTGGCGGTGCTTTCACTCTAGTGGTAGCATGAGACGGAGTCTATAACCCAAACAAGTGGCTCATGTAGTGAAGCTCATGCAGGAGGGCACATCAATGCGAGCTGTGGCAAGAAGGTTTGCTGTGTCTGTCAGCGTAGTGTCCAGAGCATGGCGGCGCTACCAGGAGACAGGCCAGTACATCAGGAGACGTGGAGGAGGCCATAGGAGGGCAACAACCCAGCAGCAGGACCGCTACCTCCGCCTTTGTGCAAGGAGGAGCGGGAGGAGCACTGCCAGAGCCCGCAAAATGACATCCAGCAGGCCACAAATGTGCATGTGTCTGTTCAAACGGTCAGAAACAGACTCCATGAGGGTGGTATGAGGGCCCGACATCCACAGGTGGGGGTTGTGCTTACAGCCCAACACCGTGCAGGACGTTTGAAAGCAGAAAGCAGAACGATGAAAGCAGGTTCACACTGAGCACATGTGACAGATGTGACAGAGTCTGGAGACACCGTGGAGAAGGTTCTGCTGTCTGCAACATCCTCAATTTGCTGGTTTGGCAGTGGGTCAGTAATGGTGTGGGGTGGCATTTCTTTGGGGGGCCGCACAGCCCTCCATGTGCTCGCCAGAGGTAGCCTGACTGCCATTAGGTACCGAGATGAGATCCATTCCTCCTAATGCAAAGCAATGCTAGACCTCATGTGCCTGGAGTGTGTCAGCAGTTCCTGCAAGAGGAAGGCATTGATGCTATGGACTGGCCCGCCCGTTCCCCAGACCTGAATCCAATTGTGTACATCTGGGACATCATGTCTCGCTCCATCCACCAACGCCACGTTGCACCACAAACTGTCCAGGAGTTGGCGGATGCTTTAGTCCAGGTCTGGGAGGAGATCCCTCAGGAGACCATCTGCCACCTCATCAGGAACATGCCCAGGCATTGTAGGGAGGTCATACAGGCACATGGAGGCCAAACACACTGCTGAGCCTCATTTTCACTTGTTTTAAGGACATTACATCAAAGTTGGATCGGCCTGTAGTGTGGTTTTCCACTTTGATTTTGAGTGTGACTCCAAATCCAGACCTCCATGGGTTCATAGATTTGATTTCCATTGATAATTTTTGTGTGATTTTGTTGTCAGCACATTCAACTATGTAAAGAAAGGAGTATTTAATGAGATTATTTCATTCATTCAGTTCTAGGATGGATTATTTTAGTGTTCCGTTTATTTTTTTGAGCAGTGTATATAGATATATTTGTGTGTCATAAAATAAAGACATGTGATATGCCGCGAAATCTATTCAAAGCATCAGCACCTTAGTGAAATGAGATCTATTTGCCATCTTATGAAGCTCCGGCATGCTAATATCTGAGATGGTTCCAACTTCCTCGTATTTCAGTGATATGAATACAGATTATTGGAGTTTGGAATAGATCCTGTCAAATTTGTGTCTTGAAGTAAAACTGCTGTATTAAAAATGATATATACTGCAGGGGTTTTATGATATGCATTTTATTTATTCTGGCAATCTGGCACAGCAGGATTGCAGTAAATTTAGGCAAAGCCATAGAAAAAGGTATTATACAGCAGTGCTGCTACTGAGAATGAATGTTAGAAAGAAGACCTAATTAGTAAAATGCAGTGAATAATAAGAACCTCCAGTCAACATTAGTTATAGCCAGGCAATGGGAGTCGCATTGTAATATGAATTTAATTCAGCTTAAAACGTCTCTCTCCTTGTACTGCATCCTTATCTCATATCTCACATTGCCACCTGCTCCCCTCCTTGGGAATGCGCACGCAGCCACACACATACATCCTCCTTGAGAGAGAGAAAAAAAAACATACACACACAAAGACGTATTGTTTCGCATCTCTGCTGAGGCTCCCTCCTCATGTCTCCCCCAGGAGAGCCGAGTCCGCCAGCGGTCCACGGGCAGAGAGGAATGGGCAAAGCCTACAGGCTGGGGCTGGTCAAGCAGGACGATGGAGGGATGCCCATCGTGGAGTATATAGTCAAGTACAAGACTGTGAGTAATTTAAAGTATTTTACAGTGAATCCTGGCTTCTGCAATCAGGGCAATTCTCAAAAACCACCTTAATCAAGTATTGATTAAGTCGAGTTCAAGTCAAGGCAGGTTAAAGTCAGAAAGTGAAAAGATAAGTAAAGAAAACATTTCCTTTCAAGAAGCAAAATAATGAGTAGGATTTTGAAAAGAGATCTTCTAAACCTTTAATATCCAAATGAATGGGGGAATTAGAGGGAATCACATTTTAGTTTCAGAACCAATACATAATATTTAGATTGAAGAAACTCAAGCAAATGTCAATTTATGACCCATTTTTTAAAGGATTACACTGACAGTATTATTACGCTAACAAATGCCATGAAAAGACCAAATCCAACTATGAACTGATCCAACTAACAAGCATTGCTTGTGTAGTCAAAGCCTGATGAAGCTTATTCCTCCATTGTTCTCCCAAAGCTATTAAAAACACATCGATGAGCCACACTGTTACACTGTGTTACATGTTCCTTATTTGAACATGGGAACTGTAGTATATTTCAATCCAATATACACTGTCCTGCTGTTACAGTGGTCGCCTTATGAAGACAAGTGTTTCTCACACATACACTTCACTCTGTAAAAAATCTTTAATTTTATAAGCAAGGATCAGGTCAAGCCACAGTTAAAACACAATGCTCTACATGGTGATGTCTGTCAGCCATCGGTGATGGGCGATGGGCGATGGCTTCATCTATCGACCCAACCCTACTTACTAGCACATCAAATTTGTATTAATCCGCAGCTGAAAATACTCACCACCAAACACACAATTTAGCCTCATTTGAGCAATGTTTGCCTACCTACAGTGCCCAGCTGTTTTAGGTAATTATTTTGTCTTTTTTAAAGATTAAACTATCCGTGTGTGACCCATTTTCAAAGAGAAACAAGGAACCAATGGACTCTGGGCTTAGCGCCACAGACTGAGTAAGAGGAGTCTGTAAGTATTGAGCATTAACACCTTGTTGGTTTTGGGCTTTTCACGAGATATGTTGAAAATAAGAAAGCCTAAAACAGGATTAATTAAAAAAAAATATATCCATTAAAAGCTAAATAATGATTAAAAACTTTCTAAAGGAGGAAGTTCTATTAGTTATATAGATTGATTGAGTTCGTTGACGTTTCAGAACCAATACATAATCAGATTAAATGATTTATATTTTAAAACAAACATCAATATTTATTTTCTGACCAAACAGGAAGTACTTAAAGCACCATATCAGAGATTTAGCATGTTAACCCACAGGAACATATTTGGATTAGGCAGCAAGTATTCAACATAGTGATGAGTGTCTGCACTGCCTGAATTCTACCAGAAGTAGAACAAGAAGAACGTAGTGACGAAACGCGCTCTGTAGCACTGTTTGTCCGTTTTCAGCTACTGTAGAAACATGACGATGCAACGTGGCGACGTCCATGGAAGGGGTTGCCCGCGGTTATGTAGATATAAATGGCTCATTCTAAGGTATTTAAAAGAAAATGGTTTATTATGTAAGGTATTTACACACCACTGAAAACATAGTTATGGATCTTATATTGCATTTCTATCGATAGATCCTCAGAAATATTACACACTGAACCTTTAATTCTGTGGTGTGTAATTTTAGTCTTACATAAAAGACACCCCAACAGCTCAAAATGATAGATTTTTCTTTGTGTTTGACACAATAGCGACAGAGGATGTGACACTGGGAATGCATTTTCCTCCCAATGGAGTGCGCGTGACTCACTAGCTTAATAGGTTCCTGCCGATTGACTAGAGTGGGTGCGTTGGTGGCAAACTGAATAATGTTCTGCTTGAGAATCTCTATTTTTCCATCCTTGTGTCAGTTACAATTCATGTTTTAAATGAGAGTACACACAAGCTCTCAGAATTCACTCATCCATTTAAGTAGTTGATTTTGTGTGTGTGTGTGTGTGTGTGTGTGTGTGTGTGTAAAATAACAAAAAGCAGCTTAAACTCACAAGATAAGGCTGGTGACTGAGATGAGGCCAGGAAGCAGAATAGATGGCACGCGTACAAAAACTCTCCACAGGACTAAGTGGATTTGAGCTGGTCCAAATCTCTTATCTCTCCAATGCTAATGTGTCCAAGCAGGCGTTTCTCTGTCTCATTGAGACAGTGACAGCGATTTAAAATAATACTGCTGCAGATGAAAACATGGTGTGGCAAAGAGGGTCAGGAAGTCTCCGAAAGGCTTTTGGAGGCCGAGCAGGAAGCCAATGCTTCACACCCCAGTAATCTTGCGGCCTTGTCTGGCATCAGGAACACTGCTTCCTCATAGAGGCAGTGAATCTAAAAACAGACCAGACCCACACACAGACCCATCATAGTCACTAGACAATCCAGACAAATGCTACATTCATCTGCACCCTGGTGTTGACTTTACAAAGCTCATTTGCACTCTGTCCTCTAACACTGGGAGGAAAAGGTGCCAAGGAGGCAAGAATGGTAAGCACACAGTACACTTGGCATGCTCTCAATGTACAGCTTGCAGCCTGACTCTTCAGTTTCCAATCCTTTGTTTGCAATTGGTCTCAAGACGAGGGAGGAAGGAAGGCAAGGAAGAATGATGTAAGGAATGGGGGAAAGACTGGAGCCACAAAGGACCAGGAAGGTATCCGTGAACTTGTGTGAACTTGATGAAAAACAAAGGATTAACTTTTTCTTTTTACTTATGCATCTGCGTGGGTGTTTCACAACTGCGACTCAATCTCTGATTGCAGTAACCCTGCGAATCCCCAGATTAAAAACACAAAGGGTAAGCTGCTGTTTATCACGTCAAACAAACACTTCCTCAGCTCGCCTTTGATGCTTGCAGACAAAAACGAAAATGTAGAGCATTGATTAAAGTTGTAATTCACTGAAGAGTGGGAGGCCTTTACATTTCTCTCCTTTGCCCCCCTCCCCCTTTTCTCTCCTGTCAGGATAAAGAAGAACAGTGGATGACCAAGCTAGTTCCCGGAGCGAATGATTTTGCGATGCTTCAGCCGCTGCAGTGGAACACAAGATATGAAGTGGAAATCACGGCGCGCAATGTGAAAGGCCTTTCGGAGCCCACCTTCTATCAGTTCTTCATGCCACAGAAACCTGACATTACAGGTAAAAGCGTGATAAAAGAAAACTTTGTGTTGTAATTTGCCTTTTTAATATATCCACTTTTCCGTCACTTGCCTACTTCTAGCTGGTATTGAATTCCTTTTGAAAGCCCCCAGAGAACATTTCTGAACTTTTTGTGTTAAGCGTTGTGTTATTCGCACCACTGGAAAGAGCAATAGCATTTGCGATAACAAAAGCAAGGTAGCAAGATGTACCAGTCGAGATAAAGCAAGCTTTGGAGCACAGCAGGCCTCACAGCTGCATTCCTTACTGGACAAATGAGGCTGCTGTCAGTGGAGAAATTGGTGCCTGTACTTTTCCTGCAATGGATTTCTCCCTTTATGATTGTTGAATGGCGTTTAGATCTGGGAGACCAGAGGGCAGCACTAGCTGCTCAAAAGTTTTTTCGGGTGTTGCGTTGAAAAGCTGCTGTAAAACTTCTCTGTAGCTGCACTAAAAAGCCTCTGTGCCGTCAGCTACATTTGGCCAGCAGGAATAAGAACAAGTGAACAAACCCTAATGAGCCCAGGCCTTCAAGGGACGTCACAGACATCTTGTTTTTAAGTATTAGAGAGTACTGCAGCAGTTTAGTGTTGTACTCCGTAATGTTGGGAGACTCATTAAGGTGCTTTCAGACAGGGAGCTTTGCCACTTCCATTGTTTCCAGTGTAACCACGGCAGCGCTTGCATTCAGTTTATGATGGTTCAACGTTCAACTGGCGGCTCGCCGTGTCACCATGGTAACCACAGAAACCACAGCGAGGGAAACAATACAGGAGCTAATTTTACTGTATGTGAGGGCCCCTGAATGATTCACCTCTTCATAAGCAGTGAAAAGGCAGATCAATGACGAGAAACGGTGTGTTGGAGCAGCATCAGCTTCAAAGTCCAGTCTGTGGCAGTAAACAGCATTTGTGATGTGCAGGCTGGTGGGATCGGAGGAAGCCGGAAGCTGCGGCGGCAGAGCTGTGGCCTTTTGCCGTCGATTTAAAACACAGGACACCAATGTTGCCAGGCGGCGCCCTCAGCTGCAACCACTTGTTGTCTGAAAACACCATAAGAGTGAGATTGAATTACACGAATGGTCTAAATTGAAGCAACAGAGGCCGAGCTATTCTAACTTTTAGTCTCTCATGGGGTCAAACTCCCAAAACATGGCATCCTTCATTTCCCATAATGCAACTCAACAGTGTTTTTCATCATCAAGGTTATTTTTTCAAACTCTAGAAAGCTTCAGAGGACATTACACAGTTACATGAGCAGCTTTTGCAGGCTGTAGTAGTACTCCTTGTGACCAGTAAACTCAACTTCATGTGTAAAATCAGCGGAATGCTTCTTTAAAATTGCTTTAGGATGTGTTTGCGCCTGTGGATTCTGGTTGGACCAAAGCAGAAAATTACACCTTGTTGGAACTTGTTGTAGTTTAAGGTTGACATCAACCGAATGTTTGAAAATGTTATTCGTTATCACTGGGCAAGAAATTGCAAGAGAAGATCAAACCAAAATGTATTTCGGTGACTGAGAGCAATTTCCTTACACACATTTGAATCATATAGAGCTCGATTTAATTGATTTACAGAAAATGAATTGCAATTATATGTATTAGATAGAATGTTTGAGTAATTTATCAAGCCGAACTGTCAAACATTCTCTGTTTCAAGCTTTTCAAATGTGATGATTAGCTGCGTTTTTGTGTTTTATGTAATTGTATTCTGAATAACTGTTGGTCAGGCAAAATAGGACACACAAAACCTCACTTTGTTTTTTTACTGTTTTATAGACATTGGGAAAATGATCGTTAGTAGCAGCATATAATCTTATGGTTGATCCATGCTGCATTTGCAGACTCGGCTTGGAAGCGGACGGAAGACTCTCCAATTCGGGAATTCTCAGCGTTGACGTCCACACCAGGGATTTTATTCACACCTGTTCAAACAAACAGCACAAATGGTGAAATCACACCAGGCTCCGCTTCAAAGAAGCCAACCAGACCACGAGTGAAAATACCCTCCGGCTGTGGTTTTCTTCTTTTATGTGGCATTCTCTTATTCTTCTTTTCTTCATCATTATTACTCATCCTGTGGTCCTCCTGTGGTGCTGCTTTGCAATTCGGCACCAGAACGTGGCGCAGACAGAATGCTTCTGCACGGCAAGTCGAGCTCGTTTCTCATCTGAAAGACCAGCTCGCAGACGCCCATATTAGCCAGGACACAAACATGGACATCTATCTCAGCTCTCGCTCTTGATAGTCCTTATGTGGAGGTTATGGTTCTGCCCCGCATAGGGTTCTTGTGCTGCTTGTGGTGCACTTGCTTTGATGAGTCTCGTGCTCCTGGATGTGCTGTGTGCAGGAAGCTTCTCGTTTCCAGGCCCTCCGGGGCATTTGGGCTGACCTGCAAATGCACACGCGTGTGCAGAAACAGAGGCTTTGATGTATGCCGCATGCAACACCGTTACACTTTGAAGCTAGAACACACACGGCACATGCAGACACATGTATTGAAATAAAAATGTTATGTTCACTTCCCCCCTCAGACCTCGCATTCACATGTGAAAAAACAAAACAAAGGAAGGCTGCTTCAGTGTTTTTGTTGCTCTCCTCTCAGAACCTGTTACCACCTCCATTTGTGCCATTTTGGATCGAGCGAATGTTTGCCTCTGTCATTACTGCGCTGGCTAAATGGTCTGTGTGAGTGTGTGCTGCTTCTCAAATAGAAAACAAGACCAGGGAAATGGCAAGCTTAAGGCGGGTCACTTCGATTGGCTGTCCTCTCTTGTTAGCGAACAGCGGTGCATCGTGGGAAAGAGCCCCAGAGAGAGACAGGGGAGAAAGCGTTTTTTTCTCTTAATGTGTTTGTTTGAAGAAGAGTAACACCAGCGAGCTTTTTCAGCTAAGGAGGCAATAAAGGAAGGTACAGTCTACAGAGAGAGTGGAAAATGTGGTAGCAGGATTTTCAGAATCTCTTCGGAACTCACCAGAGAATCACTTTTGCTCAAACTTTGTCCCTCAACTTTTCTCTCTCACATACACTCGGCGCTCTGCAGTCCCTCCTTTTTGAAACCAGTGACCACATTCAGCTGACACCAGTCCCACACCAGTTTAAAGTTTAATAATGGCACTTTGTTTTCTGTGTTTTTCATTAAGTAAAGGCGTCAATCTTAATATTTTTCAGCCAGAAGCGATGATCATTTATTTATATATTGCCGGGGAGTTGTGCAGGTTAAACAGAAGAAGTGACTTCACATTTTCTGCTCCACTGAACCCAATTGGATATTGAAGAAGTCTGGTCAGTGTTCGCTCAATCAACAATATTAGATGTGAAATATCTGCCAAGCCCAATTGTGTGCCGTCTTTCCAACTGACCGCCTTGCTTTTCTTTATTCTGTCATATAAACACACTCACATGCACACTGGATGAAAGAAACAGCCCCATATGTTTTTTTCCCCCCATACAGAAAATCTGTTCCCAATATATAGGTGCTTCCTATCTCCCACCAGCCAATTTCTCTCTTCAATTCTCCCTCTATGTATTATGCATTTGCAGGGTATTGAATTGGCATTTTTTTCACCCTCCTTTCTCCATCTTTTTTTAGTTTGTAACAGGCTGCATAACCTTCTACCCCTCGCACTCACAGAGAATCCTTGAAGAAAAATGCCATTGATTGCAGCACTGCCCTTGGTTTCTTTTCAATTTACTCTTCTTCCATCTAGCCCCTTTTTTTTTTTCTTAAATCAAAGTTTTCTTTTCACCTCCTAAATCCTTTTGACATTCCCCAATTACAACATTGTGTCTGCAGCACCATTTTTTTGCATTGTCAACCTTTTGGCATCACTCTGCCACACTGCTTTTTGTCCTGTGAACATTGGTACCATGACATCATTATGGCCTGACAGGAGCGGACTTTACCGTTAGGAAAGGTAGGCAACTGGCTCCCAATTTTGGTGAGCCTATGTCAATTGTGGCCTCAGTTTCCTGTTCTTAGCTGACAGGAGTTGCACCCGCTGTGGTCTTCTGCTCCTGTAGCCCATCTGCTTCAAGGTTCGACGTGTTGTGCGTTCAGAGATGGTATTCTGCATACCTCGGTTGTAACAAGTGGTTATTTGGTCATCTTGAACCAATTTCCCCATTCTCCTCTGACATCTGACATCAAAAGGGCATTTTCGTCCACACAACTGCTGCTCACTGGATATTTTCTCTTTTTGGATACATTCTCTGTAAACCCTAGAGATGGTTGTGTGTGAAAATCCCAGTAGATCAGCAGTTTATGAAATACTCAGAGCAGCCCGTCTGGCACCAATAACCATGCCACAAGTCATTTTAATCCCCTTTCTTCTGATGCTCGGTTTGAACCTCAGCAAATTGTCTTGACCGCGTCTATATGCCTAAATCCATTGAGTTCCTACCATGTGATTGGCTGATTACCTATTTGTGTTAACTAGCACTTGAACAGGTGTACCTAATAAAGTGGCCGGTGAGTGGATACCCTGTCATAACTTACAGTTAATGTCATTGCAATTTATGTTGAGTAAAACTGAAAGAAAACCTTAAAAGTGGAATTTAGGGTGACGAAAATACAGAAATGTGCTCTGGCGGTCCAATGGGAATGACAGAGCTCAAAACATCTAATGTTGCCACAGGGGGGTTAACACTGGAGTCAAGTGAAAAGCTGGCCTCTACAGACGCCCAAAGATACCTTGCGGGGGTTTGACAAAGTGTCTGTATTGGACGACCTGGGAATAAGAACAGGTTGGCTTTCAGAAAAAACATTTTAGTGTACTGTTTAGCTGTAATTTCAGAAAGTTTGTGACCCTTTTTTTTTCCTGCTTGAAAACGGACCAAGCACACCCCAATTTCCATGTGTCAGTCAACTCTACGTCACTTCTTTCGTTGCTTTGATTAGTTGTAGGTCTATCCAGTTGTAGTAGTTCAAATCAGCTCCAACTTATTGTGCTATTTAATACTTTTGTACTTAAGTAACATTTTGAATACTTACACTAATACTAACCATTTTACTTAAGTAAAAGACAGGAGTTCTTCCTATCTGACAATAAAAACATTCTCAATTAGAGTGAAAGTCCAAATAAGGCAACATGCCTGATTCAGTATGGGACTGGCTGTGTTCGGCTTTATTGTATCTGCTGTAGTTTTCTTGGCTCTCTCCTCTCGTTCCAGTCATGCGCCATAAAAAGCCTTGATTGAAACAGGCGTCATAGATTTTGCTTGAGGAGCGCTGCAATGATATTGTCAAAGCACTTGAAGAAACAATCTGGAAGAGCCTCTCTGAAACTTTTCCTGTACGTGATGCCAGCAGATCAAAATGGGAAATGAGTGCTTTTATAGCAGTCCATTACATTAACCCATCCCCTTATACATTTCCAGAGTGAAAGTCATTCCTTTTAAAGCAGTGTAATGAAAAAGATTCAGGACAATCAACTCTGTTGTTCAAACATTTACTATGTAAAGAGTCTAAAGAGGTTATCTGAGTAAGTAATATACTTTTTAATTTTACTATTACAATACTGATTACATTTCATGGATTTATCAATAGCTACTACTGAATAAATGATCTGTAACCTGGCAGGTGCATTTAGATAAAATAAATAATACTAGCGTAGTATTCAGAAGGCAAATAAATACATGTTACAATAAAGCATCAATTTACTGAGTCCAGTCAACAGTCTTTGAAGTCTTTGCTCTTTAAGAATCAGTTTTCTTTCAGCTGAAGAAGCTTTGCTTTGTGCCGCTGGTGCTCTGAAACTGGCACGCCAGAAACAAAAGGGCATCTGCCGTTCAAGAGATGTAACTGAAAATATTATCAGATTAAAATATAGAGTGGAAATAACATAACAGCTGAACCACATGGGATTTGACTTGAAACATCATTTCATCCAAGTCCTACATTTGTGTGGCTTATGTAAAGTACCCTATAGACAACATAGTAATACTTATCGTACACTTGCCTGAGTGAAGTCTTTAACAATATTATACAAGATCAGTGGCGATGTTTACATGTTTACTCGCTCATTTATTCATTGGACAAAGATAATCCTGTTGAGATGAAAGGATAGTGTTTCTGAGGGAGAATATTTAACATCAGACAGTATCATTATCAAGTATGTAAATATTTTATTATATGGAAGACAAGCTGACTCCCTGCTGAGACGGGAAGAGCAGGAACAATGGCACATTTCTAATGGCACAGTCAGTCTTTATGTTGTTTTACACAATCTTTCATCAGTTGAGGCTTTGTACTTTATATACTAGTGAGTGACTATCCTGGCCATACTGAGCAGCATTAATATAGACAATAACTCATTGTCTGTCACTAACATGAAGGCAGACATGTCTCAAAATACCTCAGTGATAATGCCCAAGGAACTGAGCGTGTTGCTGGCAATTCATCTTTTACCAGAAAATGTATTAGTATGAATACTGCGGTAATTATGTGATTAAATAACTCATTCATTTCATTTACTTGCAATTCATGTATGTTTATTTTTGAGGCTGTACAGAATACACATTTTTAATTCCATTTGCAAAAAGTAGGGAAAATACATCTAGTCTTGGTGTTAAAACAGTTGTTCTTTTACATTTTAATCTTTTTCTAGTTTTGTTTTAATTTAATTTTCTTGATTTATGAGATTAATACTAGTTGTATATCTATTTGCTATGGATCGCTGAACTTTTTGGTCAGTAATATTGTTAAAGTGCCGCTAAAAACAAACCATCTCACAGTTTTAAATAAGGACTCTACCATGGCCTTAATTGTCAGTGGCAGCACTTACCAAACCATATGACCATTTCAAGGTTAATTGCCATTTCTTTGGGCCTCAGTAATTTTTTACCCTGAATTATTTTCGCTCTCTACTGACTCAGCCTAAATGTGATTTCTCTTTACCCACATGTCTGAAGGCATCTCACCTCCAAACGCCTTCTTATGGAGGATACAGTAAGGGGTGTGTGGGGATTGAAATTTAAATAAAAAGATGTAATAAAACAAGCAATATTAAAAAGACATACAATAAGTCCTCGGAGGACAAAAACAAAAAGTATTTGTAAAAGTGAATCCAGATTCAGCGTCCAACCCAGTGACTGCGATGTGTCAATGAATGTGAACTGATGTAGCTGCGCAGAAAGTAGTTTAGAAAAAGACCCATTAGTATGCAGGCTGACTCCACGCTGAGTAGTGACACCTTGTTGAACGTCTACTTTTTGTCAGGGCACAGTTGAGAATCAGCACCGCGCTGTTTCAATATTATCTTCCCGAAAGCACTGCTTGGAGGACAAAGTGAAGTGAGGGGAAACAATGAAAAATACATTTAAATAACACTAAATAAATGAATGAGACGTTTTAAATGCTTCCTGCTGCAGGCTCTTCTCTTCACTGCTCCGCTATGAACACAGAAAGTTTCTGCTGTGGTAAAATATAACAGGTGTTTCCATCTAATATTCCCAATTGTGGGGGCTCTTAGCAGCAGCGCATGCCAAGAATAGACTCAAACAAGCACAGGTTTTGTTTTTAACAAGAATCTATCAATCCATTTGGTCTGTTTTAACAGTTAAATCTAGGGTCATGTTGTAATGTGGTGTGGTAAAAGTTTAGCTGCAATTCATGCCTTATGTCTCTTGCTTTGCTGTTTCAACTCAAATTTCAACTACAAAGATCAAGGTAGAGACTCTTGAATTACCCCTGAAATAAGTTCTAACCCCAGAGAGCAGCAATTACAGAAAAGTGGATGAAATTTCTTGGAAGTCTTTTGAGGTTGATTGTTAGGATGTCATATTCTTCTAGGTTTAGCATAAGTTCCCATGGTTTTTCATTTACTCTAGGGTGGCTCTTGAGTGCATTCGAGTGGCACCAGAGCTCATCTGCTTCCTTTTGGAAGTGGACAATAGGGAAGGACTCATCCTTCCCCTCCAAACTAGGATTTAATGATTATGTTTAATTCTCTGAGGGCAGACAAACTTTCTCTTCAGCAATCCAAAGTGAACACTCAGGATGAATCCTCACTCACATCCGCAAATGATTATGTTTATCCCCCTACAGATTAGCGCCCACTACCTTCCCAATCAATGAGTGCCCGTCAGGTCGCCATTAATCGAGTCACTTCCTCTCAGATCCGATCGAGGGACAGTCGATCACCGCTCAGGCCTAATGAGTTTGCACTGTCAAAGTGAGATGTGTATGAATGGCTTCAGGTGCCACACAAGCAGTTGGATATCTAGTAATTGAATGAAACCGCTAATGGGCCCTATATATCAACAAGTAATCAGAAGAAGTCAGTAAAAGGGTTAACAGAGCAGGGAAATAAGAATTAATGGCCGCTGTGTTTCAAGAGTTTGTGAAAACTCACAAAAAGTCACACAGAACAAATTAGTTGCTTCCAAGAGCCCTTGAGGAAACACTTTGGTGATGAGTGAGAGTAAAAACCTCCGGAACCCCTCTTTTGTGGCCAAGGATGGAAAAAATAGGTAATCACGTCCTCTTATGCAGAAAATGAAGTTACTTCTATACACTAGTTGGCAAGTTTATTAGTAATACTTGCATGTTGAACCTTCTTTGGCCTTCAACAATGATGAATTTGTCTGGGCATGGACACGTTGGATGTAACATCGTGCTGTAATCCTGGATTATCGATAGGCAGCATTCTCCGTTTACTCTGGGTTAGAGTTAGGTATACCTAACACACTCAACTTCTGTCTCTGTGGGTTCACGTCAGACTCTCGGCTCTGCTGTTTTCTGCTACACTCACTCACTACAGTACACAATTGTTCCCTTTAAAACAACAGCAGGTAGCATCAAACAATACCCTTAGGCAAGGCGGCATACAGAAGCAACTTAAATGTTACACACAGACAATAGTTATAGTGCTGCTAAATACCAATTAAATACTAACTGTTGGACTAATAATATTGTAATAAACAGGAAAACAGCCACTAAGGTTGCACTACCATGCAGAAATAATTGAATTGAGCATTGCTTCTGCAAACTGGCTGTGCAGTCTTGCTTTGTCTTAGCCTTTTATACCTGACCCAGCAAGGCTCCATGGAGTTGAGATACAGCAAATGTTCTGTACACAAGCAATGGAACTTCAAACTATACTGTACTGTCAATATTTGCTACCTATTATGATAATTTCAATTTCATTCAACTGAGCAGAATATTATTAGATTTTAATCACAGCAAAATGGCACAACAACATAAGGCCTATAAATCAACATAATACGACAAAAAAAGCAACCTAAAGGAACTACGAATTTCATTTCGTTATGCAGCCTTGTGCCATATGATGACTAATAAACAACTTTGTACCTTGTAAAATCTAACAAAAGAGTAAATATTGATAGAATGAATCGACTTGAAAACTGTTGTAAAGGTCTGAAACTATAATAATTATTGCTCTGACATCAGTTCACGTGTTGACCGGGGATGGTTTATGTTTGTATGAGAGAAGAGTCTGACCGATGTAGGACCTTGTGGTTCGAAAATGAGCACCAAACCCAATTTGACAACACCACATCAACTGATACTTTGCTTTTTGACATAAATGAACATCCTTGGCAACAATTTCTCTTAAACTTAAGCGAACATCCGTCTATAGTATTGCCATGCCCCTGACCACATCGTAATTTCCAGCACAAAGTCAATTTTATTCTTGGCCACGGTCCAAAAAAAACTGAAGCGATGACTGTGCCAAACACAGTCGTGTTCGGACTGTCATTGGATGCTTCTACTAGATTGACCTCCAGCAGGAGAGTATGAAATGGGGAATGATGCTGCAGAACGGACAGTTATATAGATACAGGAAACATCATCGTAAAGGACGCATGCACTCCAACTGCAACAGTTAGGGTACACTCTTTGCTTTTTCTGGATGTAGTAGCATTAAACACATCTCAGACTGCACCAGGTACACAAGAATACATTTGGTTTACCTGTTAATAAACCAAAAACATAATTTACGTTTGTACAGTAAGAGTGCATAGAGAGCACAAAACATGGACTGTGGGAGCTTTTCGTTGCTTGGTTCAGTGTGGCTCTTAAAAGAGATAATGTGTTGAAGAAATATCAATCAAACCGGGAGATTTCAATGTGCCGACAAAAATGAAAAAAAGCCAGAAATGTTGGCAAAATAGCTTTTTCTTTTGCTGGTGTTTGAATTATGGGAAAGACATTGTTACTCGCTCCAAGCAATCATGAAAAGGCCAGTCAGTGCCTCTTCACACAGTCTTTAGAAAGATAGTGTTAAAGTGCTGAAGATTATTTCGACCAAAAAATAACTTTTTGACGCCCAACTTAATAAATGTGATACATTTGCTAATAAAACTACAATATAACACTAAAATGTTTATTTGTATAGGGACAAGTATATAGCTTGAACTAATGCCACACACCACAGCACAGGGACGGACTGGGAGTAAAAAATTGCCCTGGACTTTGATCCAGACCAGCCCACCAGAACGGTCAACCATATACTCCACCACGGCCGCCCTGCTAATGCACGCAAGTACAAACAGGACCAGCCTCTAATAAACCACCTAGCAGCCTCACAGCCATTGATCACTATGGCAGTACTACTTTAAAAAGGCTGCAGAACACACACACAAATGCTGCACATTGTTATAAACTTCTAAAGAACACACACTGAAATTGTCATGATTGAACTCACCTCACATCACATGAAGGCTCGAGATAAAAAGACACATAAAAAGACTAAAATATCCACAATCCTCTCTGAGACAGAGAACTGTCTAACTTCTGCTCAGGGTCAATTGGTTGGCTTTAAGTCACGGGAGTACACATAATACAAAACTGGTTGAACACCTCTCCAAACATAGAACGTAGCCTCAGAGAGCACTGATCATCAACCTGGATATAAATAAAATATATAAATTAACTAATAAAGGCATAATTTTTGAAAAACTACAAAACACAGCAGCAGTGCCACTATTTCATATCAACTGAATGAATGGCAACACAATAAATGTTACTTTGTGGCTTTACTCGTCGTTTACACCAGACTGTTGATGAGTTTCAATGTATTGTCTAGTAAGAGGTGAAGTGGTAGGAACCTTGTCGGTGAGCATCATATCTAGCAAATCAGTGAAGACACATTCTCCCGCACAAAATATGAATTTGAGAGGGGAAAGCATTGATTGGTTTTACAATATTGATAGGTTATGTGCAACCAATGGTAGACATTAAATAAAATTAGCTAATTAACAAATGTAAATGTCTAAATTTATACGTGTAGGTCAGAATCAAACGAAAATGCTTATTTTAGCAAAATAAAATGACACATCAGTAAATCACTGATACTGAAGTGATTTGTTTCTCACAAAATCCCCACAGAACAGCGAAATGTAGACATTTGGAGCTTTACTAATGTTAAGCATCAGATTTTAGTTTTTACACTAGCCTGTTTAAACACAGTTACTGTACTCTTTACCCCAGTTCTTTCTTTCTTTTACATTTACAAAACAGTAGCTGACAAACAGCATTTGACTGATGTATTATGATAACATGTTGTAGCCTATTAAAACATTTAGACACATATCTACCATTCAGCTACACTATCTCTGGCTTAGCGTCTGTGGCCGTGGTATTAGTACTAGCCTACTACTACGGAACGAGTCGGTTACTTTTTTACATTTACTTGAATTTCAGCAAAGACCTTTGACTCTTTTGTCTCTGAACTTTTCAGCCCGACACAAGTTTTTAAACTCTGCTTTTCCATTTTCTGTTGTAGCTCGTTTTCCAGCTCAGTGTCACTGTGGTGTGAGTAAGTGAGAAAGAAGGGGCGTGGCTAAAGCTCATGATACACAGGGCAACTTTTTGAGCAATGTTGCTGGGGAGTCTTGCTGGTGACAAGTCCAAATATGTTTTAAACGGATAGCGGCGTGGGGGGTGTGGCAGAGGGGAGTGGGGTTACGGTAGTAAACTTTACTTATTACCATTGATGGCAACATTGCCCAACAACATTGCTCTAAAAGTTGCTCTGTGTATCATCAGCTTAAGGGCTGCATAGACGTTCGTATGGAATAGGCCTGGGGAGAAGGGGGGGTTGGCCTGTGTCGCTCAACCTTCTGCCAACTTTTTCATTATTAGTAAAAAATTATAGGCTAAGGAAGACGGCCCACCGGGAATTGTACCGGTATTCCAGATGGCCAGACCGCCACTGCCACAGCATTTATAGCCTAAGCTATTTTGAAATGCCCATCCCCAGGTGGGCCTTTAAAATACATAAAATTCATTTTAATTCAATTTAAATAAATTATTTAGTTTTACTCTTGAAAAAGCAAATAAAATGCCCGTTCTTGACCAGGACGATGGTATTTACATCCAATGTGCAGCTTTAGCCCTGAAAACCCCACAGGCAGTTCTGTATCACTCTGATCTGTGGGTTATTATTACAGGAGGATGGTTTTCACAGCCACTGTTGCCTCTTGCATCAGTTTGAGTGCAGGTGATCATTCAGTACAAGATGAGAGCAGCAGTGTAGCAGCAATTTTCTGAAAGGCCCTCCCACAGAAATGACCCCATTGCTTCTTTTTACTCTTGCATTATAAATCAACTATAGCAGCCACAGCCATCGGTGACTGCATTAATATTGTCGCAAATACTGTAAATTACAAAAAGCACATAACATGTATTTAATGTGTTTGACTTTTACATCAATATATTATACATAAACAACAGTATGTCCACCTTATTCTCTTTTAATTTTCTCTTGTTTGCTTCTCGCCATAATGTTTTTTCTCTTTTCTATTGGAAGGCACCTTGGCTGCTAACTTAAAAGCAGTTTGACTCGTGGCCACACACTTGTTTAGCTGTGTTTCATATCTGTTCATTACATTTAAAGTTAAGCTGCTTGTCAGGCCCTAATTCCTTCAGCAGAGATCTGAGCTGTTTCATGAAGGAAGGCATCTTGCCTCTTGCTCGTAGAATAATGTCGCTAAAAAAACCCATCTCAGGCTGCAGTACCGAAGGCTGTAATGACATTATTGGAACATTTTCCTTGTACAGTCTCTCCATGTAACATTTCTCCATCCACAAAAGGCACCTGACTGGCAACCTTGGATTCTTCTGCTGCACTTTTGACACAGAAGCACGTTTGTATTTAAATAAACGCTATTCCTGATTCTTCATAAGAAGAATTTTCTGAACAGGAATGTACTTGGTGCCTGTAACATATTCAGTGTGACACCTATAAAGCAGCTGCTGAATAATTGCAATATTTTTAACATTACAGCAAAAGAAGGGCAAAGTACAGTCACACTTTGAAGAGAGCCGAAGTAAAATCGTAACTTCTGGGGTCTGTTCTAGAAGTAAGAAAACCTCATTCAAAATCTCACTGACATTTCCAGTGGAAATGTGATCACATCTGTCCGAGTCAAATTGATGGCTATAAGCTGTTGATAATAATTAGATATATATATTTCCTTTTCCTCATGCAGAGGAAAAGAAAAAAAAGAAAGATTCTTTTCCTCACCATCTCAATGACATTTCTATGACTCTAAAGGAATGAAACGGACAGATTTTATACACATCTCAGACTTTTTCAAAATACAGAACAGCTGTTTCAAACCCTTTTTAAATGACTGTACAAATTAAATTAAACTGCACTGTGTATAATTCAAAGACACTATACACACTAATACAGTACAGTTCTCTATATAAAATATATCTTACTGCAATTCAAATTATGAGGCTACAGCCTAAAAAAAGTATTGTGCTGTTTTTAAATACAGTAATGTCAGTAGTGTAGACAGACTACTAAGCCACAGCTTGGCGGTGGTGTCAGTGCATTTCTACATTTTCAATATGCCTGAAAATAAACTGTAGGCTATCAGTGCCAAACTGGTAGCAGAGTTTAAAAAAAAAAATGTGTTCATAAAAGATTCAGATTCACAAAATGAACACTGTGATAACTGTAAGCCAATTATTTAAGCAGCATTTGAATAGGAATGATTCTGTCCCAAGCATTTGATCCATATAAGCTGCTGATCACCGTAACACTAAGAACTAAAAATCCAGAGCCTTTCTTAGTGGGTTGTGTGTCTCACCCCATACTGTATGTCTAGATTAGGAAGATCATTAAAAAAAAATAACATCTCATATCATTGTTTATTCAGTCGTATTTAATGAACATCACAGTACAGCACGGGTCATGGCTTGACAAACGAGGCGAGTCCTTGGGTGAGTCAGCGGGTCACTGTTAGTTCAGACTTGTCTGTGATAACGATACATTTCGTGGGAGTTGTTTTGTACACTCTCAAAGAAATCATTTAACATTGTAAAAATCACATTGGTTTCAGTTTCTAAAAGCAGTTGGTGTAATAGTGGTTGCCAATTTGTCTTATATGACAAGTAACCCTGAGGAACACGCTTCATTTTCTCAAAGAGACTGATGTTGAATCTTTGAGGTGCTCCTTCTTTCAGTGATGCACCTTTTGTATTTCCATGTATTCCAAGTCTGTTCTTTTTTAAAATGATTTCCAAACTTGGGAATAAATGTAATAAAATGGCTGGCAAAATAGCTACAAGTAAACAAGCGTGTAATGTATCAATCCAACCTCAAACTGTCAAGCTGCTGCTAAGCACTTTAGAGTAATACTCCTTATCAGATGAAAGTCTGATGTTTATGGATTTCAGTCTTTCAGGCTGAAGAGGTTTTGCTGGCATCCCCCAAAAATGACACTTTAATAAAATCTTTTTTTTTCTGAGCACGCCTTAATACTTTGGACATTCCTAGTTTTCAATTTAGAAGTAAGTGCTTGCTTTAACTTTTTAATATGTGCTTTTATATTGAAAACATCAGCATCACAGCATCACTCACTGTATGTCTGTGTACTGAATACAAGAATTCTGCCTTAAATTATAATAAGTACTCCATTATTTGCAGTGTCATAAATATATAATACAGACAAGGGCTTTATGTGATGTAAAAATGTAAACACCGATATGAAAGCTTAAGGGCACTGCAGTCTTATGATGAAAAAGGGTGAAGTATGGCTTAACGAATGGATTAGTATTCTCTTTGTCTTCTGGAATATGTGAGGGCTTCAGGGGAGCTGGAGAGGTGTTGTTTACCGCTTCACAATCTGTGGCTTCAGCAGCCAAATTAACTCAGATAAACTTTCAGAAGGTGAGATACAAAACAGTAGCCTGTGGCGGTGTGAAAATATTGATCCAGTCTACAAGTTTCAAATCCCATATCCCCAGATTCACGCAAAGTGTTTTAATTAGACTTCCTTTTGCCACAAGGTTCTGTTTCTCTCTCTCTCTCTGGCTTTCTGTCTCTCTTGTGCGTTGACTTGCTGCCAGTCTCCATTGTCTGCAGTCTCAGCTCTAAGTCAAGAACAAAGTCACCGACACCAGAGTCATTTGGGTTGTGATACGCAGGGACAATTTCCAATGTGGGGCACGCGTATTTGGAAATTCACATGCTTTTCTTGTTTTGGCTCAGTGCTCCAGAACACTGGATCTGACACTAAAGACTGACTGGGGTTAAAGTGTTGACTCTCAGCTTTAATTTGAGTGTGTTTTCAGGCATACTAGGGGAAACAGTGTAGGAATGACAGCCTTACTGTATCGTTGTCCATAGTCGCTGTTGCATTTCAAATCCATTGTGCTGAATTAGAATGCTTAATTACTTGTGTTATTGTCTAAATACAAATGGACTGATTCCCGTGTTGTTATGATTTGATCTTAAAAGGGGCACAACACCAAGATCAGCCTCTGAAAACGCTTGTATAATGCCTTTTTTTAACATGGAGTTTAACAGACATGAACATTTCTTGGGTAGAAACAGGCTGAGGTCGAAAAAGCCAAAAGAAATTCCTTTCCTAGCCACTTTTCTTTGACCTCGATGAAAAACGTCACGAGGTCAAGGACAGATGTAAAGGTGAATTCATAAGGACTAGACAACCACCGTGCACAGAGGACCTGACTGCACTACTCTAGGCTTTTAAAATAACTTTATTCATAACATGAAAGACAAGTACAGTGACAAACTCAAAGCTTTACAAAAACGTAAGGTTTCTTGTCCAACACTGAATCCCACCTCTTAAGAGATGATGTTATCACTTCACTTCATTTACCCATCAATTAGGCAACATAAAATTATAGATGGTCGTTAAAAATAAATGAAATAGGATTGAAATGTTGAAATACACAGTATAATGGGGAAAAAACTAATATACAAGTAGAGAAAGTTGATCCATTTTTTACATTTTTTCCTGGCATTTTTATACATTTATTGAGTAATGAAAAATAATTTATTTAGTGCATTTCACAATGGGGATTCAACAAAGCGACATTTATGTGTGTAGTTTTTGTTACGATGATGATATTGTTAACTAGAAATTCTATGCTTGTTTTTCAAGATTCCTCCTTACTGGATGGATTTGAAAGAGAAGAAATCTATATTTATGTTTCGGGGCTCAGCTACCCATGCATGGTTTTACATAAGTTTTGGATCATGTCACAAGCATAAAATACGTGCTCTGTTGTTTCTACATTTATGTGGGTCTGCCTCGGTGAAACTACTGTGCTGCGTCGCTTTATATGTTGCTGCCGCAAGGAATTATTGTACAGCATTATCTCCTTTCCATTCATAAAGGATGGTCCAGTGTGCCCTATGCTGAAGGACATAAGAGAGGAAGTATTGAAACACCTTTCTATAGCATTTAGGCAATTCAACCAGCTCTTGTCATCGCTGCCACTTAAATACTTCCAGGTCATTTCACTCAACCTTCCAATGCAAAAAAAAGACTATCCAGCCGCAGCCACAGTCTAGTGAAACTGTGCATTCACATGCTCGTCAGATGGTCCTATATCCCTAGTTGTGAAGTCGTTCTTACGACTGCGGTGTGATCATGTCCTTTTAAGTCGGAATATGGAAACATTGTCATTGTCATCAAAGTATGCTGAAACAGTTTGAGGCTTTTGTCCCAGAGATGTTACTTCACCAGTACATTATCTGAAGCCACTAACATATTGCTTGTACTGCAAATACTGCTAATAAATAGCTTTTCTAATTAACCTAGGAATGTCTGCATGGACAGCAAACTAACCGTTACAACCTAATACCAAATTACAAATGACAAGTTAGCAAAAAATGGATGCAGTTCTGATTTTGCACCATTCATCAAACATTTCTAACCATCAACCATGTTGTCCGGCATGTTTCTACGTTTATGACATCAACAACTTGGCAACTCGTGTAACAAAATTTTCTCCGACTGTTATCTGATTATACCAACACCACATGAATGCACAGAAAGACTGTTCAGCTGCATTATGAGAAATGTTGGGTTCCACGTTTTTGGAGCTTGACCCGTACAACGGGACTAAAAGTCAGGATATCTTGCCCTCTGCTGCAAAGACCTTTTTTCTTCTCTGTCACCGCTTCTAACTTTATAGAAGTGCGTTACTGAAATCACTGGAGCATCCCTTTAACTGAACAAGCAACCTTTTTTTAAGGCTTAAAGTGACATACCCAAAATAAAATGTTTTATATGCACTCAGAGTTACAAAATTGTTCTTGTCAGTGCAAACCATTTTAAAGGTTTACACTGAAATAGGCTTTGTACTTTAAAACAATGTCTAGTTTGTCAAAGTTCAGTGAGGATTCAATTGGACACTTGGATATTTCTTACCCCCACACATTGTAAATGCATGTAAATCCACCAAAATACATCCTTCTCTCAAATAAACGTAGGTGGGTACGTGGAAAAGCTGACTGAAGACTGGTTGTATCCACAGCATTCAGCTCACGTTCTCTTTATCATTTGCCACACAGGAGAGAAGAGACAGCGGAGAGAAAATCTCTGGCAGCATTCACTCCTCGCTCACTGGAGGCTTTTTTTAAACTCAGTGGTGCCAGACTTCACCAGTCAGCCATCTCTGGGTGCTTCCACCTTCATATTAATGCCTCATCCCCCTTTTTAACTCACAGGCTACTGAACACCCATATGAGAGCTTTCTTTAGCAGGCAAGTTCATTCACTCTCACTCTGATTACTCCTGGCAAGGTCTGACCTCCAGCTGTCAACACTGATCCTACAGTGGATGTTCAGTTTGCTCAACCCCAGGATCACTTAAGGGCACAACTCTATTCAGCCCACTGGGAGCCTCTCTTTGCGCCACTGCCTTCATTTTCTCATTACTTTCAATTGAAGGCAGGCCCTACTGCTTGTTCCCAACTGAGCTGAGAGCTCAATGTGTTTCAAAACACCCAGTGTTGACCGCTCTGAGAGAAAGTGTTTAAATTTTTAGCTGAAAATACTGTACTTACTTTGCTTCCCACGTGAATCTGTTTTTGTGCTGCAAGCTACAAAGTAAGAGGCGCCCAGTGGACTCAGGAGCTGAAGCATCAGTATGGTAATGCTGACGCTTGCTACCTTGAGCTGCACTGTGGTACCATAAAACTGAGTGTACACTATCTAAGTGTACACTATTACACACTTCTGCACCTGTGGAACAGGAGATGTTGACACCTAGCTCATGATGGAGAAGGTAGATGCAGGGCCTGAGGGCAAATCCAGAAGAAAAAAGAATTTGTTCTGTAGTTTCAGGGTTATAAAATGCTCATGGATTTTTTTTTTTTGTCGAAGGATTACTGTATTTATAAGTTCTTAAACAGAGAGGAAGCGGCAAAGCTTCTGATATTACAAATAAATCACCAAGTAAAGACGTTTCCACCTGTTTCAGAGCGCTGTGGATTTCCTTTTGCTAATTTATTTAAGTCTTTCAAACTTTTACTCCACTGACTGTATATTAAAAAAGTTTGTAAGGCTGAAATTGATTTGTTTTGGAGGAGATTTGGTGTAATCACACTAATAATCCACTGAGGATTGCGTGGAGTCGAGGCGTTGTGGATTAGGACTTATCTTCGTGTTGGAAACTTTCCAACAGGCTCGGGAGGAATTCATTGACTTTCGACTGGTTTTGAAAGTTATCACAATAGAAGTTTTTTTAGGGTGGGTGTGCTGCTGTTGGGTACAGCTTTATATTTTCTTGGTCTCACACCTTCCAGGTATGGATTTAAGGGACGGTGTAGCGAGGAGGCTGACCTCCACCCGGAGATCAGGCCACAGCAGGCGTCCGACCTGACACATCCTTGAGCGCACCAAAATTGCTAACAGTGTTTTGCCTTTGTGTGTTGTGTGTCTGTGTGTGTGTTTCACTGCCTTAGCAGAATCCCTGTTCAGCGGCCTGGGACTGGGGGCGGTGGTGGGCCTCGGCCTGGGAGCGTTGCTTCTGCTCCTCGTGCTGGTGGACGTCAGCTGCTTCTTCCTGCGTCACTGCGGCCTGCTGATGTGCATCACGCGCACACTCTGCAGCAAGAAAACAGCCACCAGCGGCAAGGGCAAAGAAATAGAGGAGGGCAAGGCCGCCTACCTGTGAGTTTGGATTTCTTTTTATATTGTTTTTTCTTCGGGAACTTTTAACTCCTTCAGTCAAAGCTTTTGATCTCTATGGTATCAGTTGGGATGTATCAGTGTTTGTCAGTCACCAGGTCATTCATGCTTGCAGAGGGAGCATCTGCTGTGGGTGTATCTTGATGCCTGTGGGTTACATTGGGTCAGCTAGTGTTTTTGCTAGATAATTTTGTGCAACAATGAACTCAAAGACCTGAATGGATGAATACAAATCTAGATGTCAATACATTTGTTCCAAAGTTTTATAGAACCAGCTTTAGACAGAAGAACATACCTTTATATTTCTCAGAAATTCAGATTTAAGTCTAAAAAGATCAAATGTTGTCAAGGATTTTAAGCTATTACTAATTTGTGTCACAAATTATCAGTTTTGCTTTCACTGTGCTCTCAATCATTTTGCGAGACCCCTCAAGTAGACATGAATAGCGCAGTGACACTGCTCATGTCATGTTGAGCCTAGAATCCCCTCAAACATATTTACTGTGAATGAGAAAAGAACGGGAAAAGTAGACTTATCTTTACCGTTTACTGTAGGTACACCTACAACAGCCGCCCAACCACCCTTTCAGCCACAGTATGTCTCTGATTACGTCTTATTCACTAACATCAGTGCGTTTCATACAATGTGCTGTGAGTTCACCTTTGAAGTATCTTCTTTGCATGCGTTGCGTGTATGTGTACAGTCATGATGTGCATGTATAAAATCTCAACTTTATGTGCCACGATGCTTCATGCTTGCACGTCTGTATTTATATATATTATGCATGCAAATAGTCTATGATTGTCATATCACTGCATGCATGTCCAAGACGAGCAAACACACACACTTCCTCTTTTTCCTCTCATCAGGCACCGTGCAATTGAAAAACCCATGAAATTCATAGCACAGTTGATTTTCAGATTTAGTCCCAGTATTATTTTATACGGCGGGTGCTAGCCAAAGAAAGGTATTGTGTGATAGCACCCACAGAGTGTGATTCATTGGCCTCAGCAGTGCCATTTTTGTGTTAAAACTGTCAGCGTGCCAGCCCAATGTCTGGGATACAGCGAGAGGGCACGGAGAAGGAGGGCGGTTTGAGTTTTGCTGAGTCACTAAGCTCACAGGGCTGGAGGGCTAAGTGACTGCATGCCTAGACAGCATGCAGAATGTTCCTCAGCTTTATGTTAGAGCAGGCACTGTAGCAGCAACTCACACAGGCATTTGCAGGCAGTGTGAGGCTAAATGTTGCTACTACAAAGTCTTTATGGCTATATTAGAGCTGATCATTTAGTACAGTCACATCACAAACATAAAGCAGAGTCGCAGACATATAGGAAGGTACAGTATTTCATGTAAACAGCAGCAGAGTGGTGCAAAATGGTCACGACAGGCAAAGGTGGAATAGCTTTATATTTCTTTTAAAGTCTAGGTCTTATTGTCAGACTTTTTTCCATCATTCATATTGTGCATGATTTTTCTCCTGCAGCTCTGTTGCTGAGGTACAGGCAGATGCTGACTCAGCAGGACACAACTTTAAAAGGGAGTCCAAGGGGCATCCAGATGAGAACTGTTTTAATAACAGCATTGTGTTTACCAAATTAAAGGGCTAATCCAGAAATGTAGTTTTGTACTTCCATAAAGTTAAGGGACTACCAAGAGACAAATCCACCAAGGTCCAGAAGCACTGCATCCTTCATTTCCCATTGTCGTGGAAAATTGTGGTATTCCTGGTGAGGGATTGAGCAAATTAGTTACAACAAACCGTTTTCTTTGAACAATTTATTAATAAAAGCGAATAAACAGAGAAGTACTACAACACAAATCAGCTGGACCAAAGGTTCTGTCTCCTAGGACAGTCACTAACGTCTGGCCCAGAGCAAAGGGATGCATAATCATTTAAACGGTCTAGGTTTCTATGTTTTAGGGAACAAAGATCTTCTTCTGGCTTGTCCCAGTCGGGAGAGGAACAGCTACTGAGGAAAACAATAAAACAATTTCACATCTCTGACCTAAACCCTATACATGAGGACAGACTAGGATAATGACTATAATAATAAAAATAAAATGTTAAAGATTAAAAACAATATATACGACATAATAATATATAAGCATAAAATAAAAACTATTATAAGTACTTGCCTAAAAGATTATAAGAGAAAGAAAAAACTATTTTCTGCCACAGCCATAATGCAGTTCACTAGTTTTTTGTTAGCACCTACCTCACTGCTGAATGCCCACATCTTTTAAATCCCAATACCTATAGTTTGTAGGGGCTTTATAAGATTGTAGCGTCCCATGCCCAATGAAATCATTAGGGTTTTCAAGTAAACTAAACTCAATGTGCTAAATCGATGAAGTGCGCCTTTAATCGTTGAGCTCTGAGACCACTTCCACATCGCTAAAAACGAGTCCCTTTGGGGTCAGAAACACAAGCATTCAGACATCAGCCGTCAATTAACACAAAGAAAACAAAGGCGGGTAGTAAAATTATACCCAAACAAGATAAATCTGAGGGGTCACCAGATGATGCTACAAAAACTTGGGCTTGTTACTAGATAAAATGTTGAATCGTTTTACCTGTTAAGACCTGTTAACAGTTATGCAAATGAAGCAACCTGGGCAGTCATAAGGGAAGATGATGAGGGGTCACACGGCAAATAGGTTGGAAACCTGATCCATGTGAGAGTGAAAAGTGTACGTCAAAGGTAATGACCAAACTTTAGATGTCAGTTTGATCATGCAGGTACAGTTAGGAAAATAAGTATTTGAACACCCTGCTATTTTGCAAGTTCTCCCACTTAGAAATCATGGAGGGGTCTGAAATTGTCATCGTAGGTGCATGTCCACTGCAAGAGACATAATCTAAAAAAAAAATCCAGAAATCACAATGTATGATTTTTTTAACTATTTATTTGTATGATACAGCTGCAAATAAGTATTTGAACACCTGAGAAAATCAATGTTAATATTTGGTACAGTAGCCTTTGTTTGCAATTACAGAGGTCAAACATTTCCTGTAGTTTTTTACCAGGTTTGCACACCCTGCAGGAGGGATTTTGGCCCACTCCTCCACACAGATCTTCTCTAGATCAGTCAGGTTTCTGGGCTGTGGCTGAGAAACACGGAGTTTGAGCTCCCTCCAAAGATTCTCTATTGGGTTTAGGTCTGGAGACTGGCTAGGCCACGCCAGAACCTTGATATGCTTCTTACAGAGCCATTCCTTGGTTATCCTGGCTGTGTGCTTCGG
>NC_060150.1:13328346-13332742 GCF_021292245.1 Micropterus dolomieu | reverse complement strand
CAAACTGAAGACGGGCCTTGACATGTGCTGGTTTAAGCAGGGGAACCTTCCGTGCCATGCGTGATTTCAAACCATGACGTCTTAGTGTATTACCAACAGTAACCTTGGAAACGGCGGTCCCAGTTCTTTTCAGGTCATTGACCAGCTCCTCCCGTGTAGTTCTGGGCTGATTTCTCACCTTTCTTAGGATCATTGAGACCCCACGCGGTGAGATGTTTCATGGAGCCCCAGTCCGAGTGAGACTGACAGTCATGTTTAGCTTCTTCCATTTTCTAATGATTGCTTCAACAGTGGACCTTTTTTCACCAAGCTGCTTGGCAATTTCCCCGTAGCCCTTTCCAGCCTTGTGGAGGTGTACAATTTTGTCTCTAGTGTCTTTGGACAGCTCTTTGGTCTTGGCCATGTTAGTAGTTGGATTCTTACTGATTGTATGGGGTGGACAGGTGTCTTTATGCAGCTAACGACCTCAAACAGGTGCATCTAATTTAGGATAATAAATGGAGTGGAGGTGGACATTTTGAAGGCAGACTAACAGGTCTTTGAGAGTCAGAATTCTAGCTGATAGACAGGTGTTCAAATACTTATTTGCAGCTGTATCATACAAATAAATAGTTAAAAAATCATACATTGTGATTTCTGAATTTTTTTTTTTAGATTATCTCTCACAGTGGACATGCACCTACGATGACAATTTCAGACCCCTCCATGATTTCTAAGTGGGAGAACTTGCAAAATAGCAAGGTGTTCAAATTTATTTTCCTCACTGTATATAGTAAGTCCTCATGTATTTGTCAGTATGGTGCATGCACTTGTACAGCACGATGATTAATTCAACAGACCTCTCAGGTGTGTTCATTTTAGGTTTCACCTCAAAATATGAGATTTAGTTATTCCCAAGCAGGGGTACTTGTACTCCTGGGGCTACTTTGACAGTTGCCAAGGTGTAATAATATTTACAAATATGTAGAAAATGTAAACAATTAATTGCTGGTTGGTTAATAAGTACATATATTGTAACAAGAACCAACTTTGATAGGCGCATTGCTCAGGACCTTTCTGATTATGTGAACTCTGTATTGTAACACTGTTAAATCTGCATCTTTAGATTTCTGCAGAGAAATTGGTTTGACAGGAATGATAGCCGTAACTACAAAAACATGCATAATGCTTGATTTATTTATTTTTTTGCTAGTGTGGAGAGAATGAAGTAATGCTGTTGCAAACTGCACAATGAGTCATACAACTGGGCTGAAGAGTGTAATGAGGTAACGCTTGAGATAACACAAAGCTCAGACACTCCTACTGAGTTTGCAAGATATCAATAGTGTGAGTCTGAAGGTGCTGAGGGGTAATAAGTTGTAAAGACTAGCAAACCCTGTGCAGAAATATCAATGATATTGATAAGCATGTACACTGTGATAAATAGCACAAGGTGAACTTTAAATTAAGAGGGCAATAAGTGGCACAGATCAGAGGGTGTTTGTGTTGGGTTTGTTTAGGAGATGTGAACTAAGGACGTGTGTGCAAGACGACATTTTTAAGATACAGGTTTGTGGGTCAGCGGGGTCATGGACAGTCCTCGCCGCCCATTTTCTCACCTTGATGTGGTGCTGATTCTTAGGAGGGAGTGGCCAGCGGCCAAGTTTCCCTCTCAGCAGTGCAGTTTTAACTCAAAAGGCATAACTGGACCAGTGGACCAACAGACGATGGAGGATGTGAGGGCGTCTTTCTATTATCAATCTGTCAAAGTGTGCCGAGATCAGTCAGATAATTCTGGGCTTAGTAGTTACATCAGGAAAGGTTGAAAGACTGGTTTTCGCAGTGCCCCCACTGACTTCAAGAGTCAGTCCTCACTTCCAAGTTAAGTGGAAGTTCTTCACTGTGCGCTGTGGTGTCATTGGGACCAGTGGACAGATGGAAAAAGACTGGAATACCTTGATTACCTTTAAGAACTAAGCCTAAAAGGAGCTGTCAGGGCACTTAATTTATTACACTGAACAAAATTATAAACGCAACACTTCTGTTTTTGCCCCCATTCATCATGAGCTGAACTCAAAGATCGAAGACTCTCTCTATGTACACATAAGGCCTATTTCTCTCAAATATTGTTCACAAATCTGTCAAAATCTATGTTAGTGAGCACTTCTCCTTTGCCAAGATAATCCATCCACCTCACAGGTGTGGCATATGAAGATTCTGATCAGACAGCATGGGTATTGCACAGGTGTACCTTAGGCTGGCCACAATAAAAGGCCACTTTTATTGTTGTGTTTAGTCCCACACTTTTTTTTTTTAATTTTTTTTTTTTAATTTTAAAATTTTGTTCAGTATACAGTATGTAACAGGTTATGTACCAATAAGTAGCATAAAGTGCTACATAATAACAGGTTTTGTAGCATAAAGTAGCATAAAGTGCTACATAATAAATGGAAATTAACATTTCACATTTTATGTAAGGAAAATTTAAATTACACACTCAGCAAACATATATATTTTATTGTTTTACTTTCAAGTCTTATTTAGAATTTGCTGTCCATGATTTTGGTTTTGTGCTCACTGTCTCTAGGCGTTTTTCCTGATATCCACTGCTGGTGATAGTCGCGGTGCCAAATCCAGTCCCATCCTGTCAGTCAGTGATCCAGGAATAGATTTGTGCACCTGTCTGGCTCTTCAGTAGCTTCCCAGCAAGTGCCTGAGGGACAGCGTGATGCAGAAGTTCAGTCTTTACTTAAATACAGAACTAAATTTGAAGAAGAGTTCTGTGCTGATGTTCAACTATCAGGTGACAAACAGTTCAGTTTTGTTGCAAATAGCATTTTTTATCCAGTTTTTTTCACCCAACATATACCTGTCTGAACAAAAAATGTTCCAATATGAGACTGTATTACGGCACAGTGACAGTTTGTATGTTCAGGTGATGCAGGAGAGGTTTTTGCTGACGTCAGTGAACAGTCTGCTGCTTACTCAGGGTTAAATGAGAGGTTCAGTGACAGATCTGACGCAGAGCACACCAGCATTTCGAGTGTCTTCACACTCTGATGACTCACGGCAGAAAATATAAAACAGAATGCTAGATTATAGTTAGGCTCTTGTATCCTGTAGCGATACCAAAATAAAATACAAAAATTCTACAACAGTGTCACACACTGAATAGAAATCCACACTTTGAGTTGCAATTTGATATGCTGCTTTTATTTTGACTATTGCCAATTTACACAGTAATCGCTGCTGGGTCACTTTCTGTGTGGTGTGAAACAAATGTAAAAGAAAGAAGAAAAACTCACTGCTGTCTCGAGTCTTAGAGAGGAAGCAAGCTGCAGCTTCCAGGTTTCTTCTCTTTAATGTCTGACCAGACTGCACCCCCATTAGTGTCAAAATCTGCAATCTGTGAGTCTTGCACTTTAATGAACTTGACCTTTTTGAAATCAGTATGTATATCCATGGTGTTTGCTTTCACTTGCGTACTCATCTATACATTTATTTTTCTGCAGTGATAGCGCCAACTACATTAGTGTTATCCAGGGGGTCTGAATGTGTGGGCGGGCACTATATATAGTTTGTTATATCACTTAAGTCCCAGTGGCCACACAGGCAGTTAACCAGCTGGGTTTACTGATGTTAGCCATTGCTTATCTGCGATTTTAGCATTCCCTGTCTTTCTCTGTATATTACTCTGTTTTTTATATGTCACAAGGTGACAACTAATGCTTACTAACCCCCTCTTTCCTTAGGTAATAGTGCACCAATAGTGCAGACATTAACAACCTCCTTGCAAGGCTGGCTCTCAAATGTCAATCATCATTGCCATGGAAAACCCAACCCAGTGGCTTGAAGCTTAGACATTATCTACAAATATGTCCATAACAATGAGTGCAAATGTGTTCTTGTCACAGCAAGATGACGATACTTGTCTCATGTATACATAAACCATTTAATTTTGGGGACGTTGTGTTGCAGAAAATGAGTTAATTACAATTGATGGATTGTAACTATTTTGGTCAGTCATCCATAATTAGATGCCCTACTGTAATTACAGCTTTTAGATTTTGTGCTACACTTGCATTTTATTATGCAAGCAGGAGCAGTTTCACCCTCTTTTGTCTCTGTCATGCTAGTAAAAAAATAAAAATACACATCATTATAATAGAATGACAGAGTCCCTTGATAGTGCAAACTTTTTAGGGGACAATTTGCGGTATTGTAGAGAGCACCTAAATTTCAAAATCTGGAGCAGCAGACTCCGACATCTGACATTTAATTAAGTGTGATTTTGCAGTACTCCATCTTAACTCCAGAGCAGACAAAATTCTGGTTGTCCCGAGAAGCTAAAAGGCTTTGCAGAGAGCACACCTGACTTTGTATATGAGGGGGGGGGGGGGGGGGTGGGCCTTGGAAA
>NC_060150.1:13296068-13328326 GCF_021292245.1 Micropterus dolomieu | reverse complement strand
TAGGGGGGGGGGGGGGGGGGGGGGGGGGGGGGGGATTGGCCTTGGAAACGAGTTTCCCTACATTCTTTCCCCACAGTCAACGCAAAGAGCTTATCTCAGGTAACAAGAACACTGTGGGAACAGCCAAAAACTGTCAAAGTGTCCTTGAGTAAGACCTCCACTTCCCAGCTCACTGTAAGATCCTGGATGTCAGCTATGATAAAATATGCTTGCTGAAAATATAAATGTAAATGTAAAGATTCAGATAAGAGTGTAAACAAACACCCTAGGGACGTGCTGTGGGTTAAAACCCCTGGCAACCTAATTTATCTCATTTATCAAAGCAGGGACTGCAGTCAGCCTTTATGGCCAGGCATAGATGGCCTTGTGCATAATTAACATCAGCAGAGGAAAGAACTAGAGGTGCTCCGATCAGGATTTTTTGGGCCGATCACCGATTGCTGAAAGCAGTATCGGCCGATATCGATCACTGATCACTGGGTCTATTTGGAGCCTTTTATTTAACATGTAGCATTATACAGTATACTGTATATTTATTTAATTGGTCCTAAAAACAATGTATTAAGTGTTAAAGTTAACAGATGATAAAGTATCATGAAATGACAACTGTTTATTTTATTGCCAGGAAACATGGGCAACAAATTCTGCTCAATCTGTGTTAGACTTAAACCATAGCAGCCTTTGCCTGGTTACTGTGAACATCTTATAGCTTAACAAATATAGCTTTACTGTGGAATAAACTACAAAAACTGAACAAACAGCATCTTTATAAATTTACTACAACCATAAAAACTGCAACAAAAAAGGCTGTAGCCAAAATATTTAGGAGATAAAGGGGCACAGGCATCATGAGTCGATGATAAACTCTGAAGCAGCTGCTTTTTGTTCTGGAAAGCTCAGGCAGGTTCTGTGGGCTTAAGGGGGGAGAGAGAGGAGTGGAGAGAGGGAGAAGGGCTACAGAGAGGAGTCAAAACTGCCTTCAGTGAGATTTGAAAATAAGGAAAATTTTAATAAATAAAAATAGGCTACAATGTAAATTCCATATTATACAGTCAATTGTATATATTACATAGGCTACTATAGTCATTCTAATTTCATATGGTTTGCCATTAGTAGGCTATAGGCCTTATATCATTTCAGTGGATTGTTTTCATTTTTTATCCTTGTGCAAGAAGCACAGTCTACATATCTTACATGCTGCCACCGACTTTACCAGAGGGAGAGTAGCAAACAAAGTTTTTATTTGATTTCATAAAAGGGTAAAAATACGGGAGATTTACGGGGAAACATTTAACGGGTTGATACCGGGTGAGAATGGAAAAATAAGGGAGAATCTCGGGGAAACGGGAGGGTTGACATGAGAGGAGTAGAGAGAGAAGTGGGGTAATGTGAGGCTACATCCACACTGCTACGTTTTTAAAACAGATTTATAACAAAAACGATCTTCTCCGTCCACAGCAGCGTTTCAGCTGCGTATCAGAGTTGATCTCTGTCTATATTAGAACGACTGAAAACACACATCTAGTGGCCGTTCAGGTAGCTATACTGGGCATGCGCGTGCCAGTGTAAAGCGAAAGAAGAAATTAATACAGACGAAGAACCGCACCAGGCATTTTGCATTGACCGACAACGAAGTGGAACTGTTACTGAGAGTAACACAGGAGTACGAGACGGCGGCGGAAACAGACTGGGAGTTGTCGCAAAGTAAATACAGCGACATGCACAGTAGGCTAGGCTAACTGTTAAGTGTTATTTACATAGTACTTATATTTTAATAAAAATACCAAAACTAAAACTCTGTAAAGCATCGTGTTTTTGCTTTGCATGACTGATAAGACCGACTCACAAAGCCAAATGTGAGTGTGTGTCATCGTTTTATAAAGTCCTCTGTTTTGTCAATCAGGTCAGCAGCGTTTTCAAACAAACATCTTCTGATTCACGTTTTAATCTGGACGGTAGGCGGAAACGTAGCAAAAGGTCTCCGTTTTTGTAACGAAAACAGAGAGAGAGAGGTCAGCTGATTGATTGGCGCCGCTCTTTGCATCAAGAAACTCACACTGAAGGATCAGTCTCTGCCTGATGCGCTGTGTCTGTTAAACTCCGGTTGAGGGTGGCGTATGAGTGAGATGAGCACAGCTGCGACAGTTTCACATGATCGCTCCTGCGTGTTGCTCCACTTGTCTGATTGCTGCTCAACTCTAATTGTAAATGATTATGTGGGCACATTAAACTTTGGTGCTAGCTAGCTTTGAAAACCGCTCACACAGCGTAGTGAAACATTTTAGCTGCCGCTGAAAATTTGTCTGTCGAGTATTACATCATCTGATCGGCTTTTCTTATCGGCCTTTTTAGCGACCACCGATCAAACTAGTTAAAGCCATTATCGGCCGATTATGATCGGTGACCGATCGATGGGAGCACCCTTAGAAAGAACAAGTCGCCCCCTGCTGTGCTTCGGTGTCACTTTAGAAGCTTACAGATTACAAATACACATGTGCGCACACACTCTGATGTATCCCTGGTGCACCATGAGGTGCACACAGCTACTGGCTCTTGCTGCATTATCAAAGAGGCTTGTCAGGACGCAGTAGCATTTCTGTTTGCTTTGTGTGGCAAACATTGCTTAAAATGTAACCTCTGAGGGAGTGCGTGCATACATACGCACATGAGTCTTGTTGAGGTGAAAACACGGGAAAAAGGACACTGCAGAAGAATTAGTCTATTAAAGTTTTTCTGACCAGTAATTGAGGGAAAATGCACATCCTGGTTATCTTTGAATTTGACCCGAATTAGTTATGACATTGTTATTAAAACTATATAAACAAATCAAAATCTTTGTGTAAAAATCAACCTGTTTTACCAACTGATGTCCCTATCTTTGCTATCTTTTGTTGTAACTGGGAATTCACATAAGATGTGTGAGATCGGCATCGGATGCAAATCGCATTGTGAAGTCCTCACAACCAGCTGTGCTGTCAGCAGCACAGCACACGAGGAGCTGAAACTACAGCAGGGGTGACAAACTGTGGGAGGAACATCAGAAATGGGCAAAAATAGCTTTCACACGGGCTCTGTGAGAAGCATACAGGGAAAAAAACTGCACGTTTTATTGTTTTTCTTTCAAAAGCAACACTGGGTGACTAGTAAGGACTTACATCAGCCAAAGAAAAAACATTTCCATATAACTGACATATATAAATCCCATCTGATTTACCTTAATAGTCTGGTTCTTCCTTTCCCCAGTTGATGCGGTCCAATAGCACCACATTTGCCATAACAACCTTTACATTAATGTTGGACATGTCACACAAGATGTATTTATTCACTTCAGTAGATTGTTGTTCATTTAGCTCTGGTATGCTAGCAGCATGATAAAAATGCATTATTTAATCATTAAAGCAAAGAGTAACCAGGTGAAAATTAGTGGAGTCAGGACAACAGGGAGAGGTAGAAGAGCATGGGGAGACCACCTGTGACAGAGGAAGGAGCCCAGGAAGTACACAGCTTTGACAAAAGTATTCTCCGGTAAAAATTTCCTACCTTAAACCTCCATCGCTAAAGATTTGTTGTGTTTGTCAGGATTTAAAGGTGTCTAGTTTTCCTGCTATTCTGCTTTTCTTTTCTGGTATTTTGTCCCTGCACCTGTCTACAAATCCTATCAGAGTGCTGAATATATTCTCATCAGGTGTGTATCTAGTAGGCATATGCTAGTTAAAATTCACTTTCAAATGCCACACAAATTCATTTGTGATTCCCTTGATTTGGCATCCGCACTCAGGAAAGGGGAAACTGAAAGCGGCAAGACCTTCCCATATGTTGAGAAAATCTCCCCATCTGAACATAAGTCCAATCTGGGTTTGTATGAAGCTAATGGGACATGAAATTGGCTCTGCTGTGCAGGATCTTCAGCATCCACCAATCAACCAAAGGGGAACCCCCTCTGGCCAACTGTAATATTTGCACTTATTAGGTACAGTATCACGCAGGGCTACTGTTTTACATTCATGATCTCACTCCCTTCGCGTTGGTAAACATCATAGTATGGCTATTTGGGAATGATTTCGTGCTGATGTGGAGCGCCTTTTAGAATTGACAATTCACTGTTTATGTAAAAAAAAAAAAAAATCAGTGTTGTGAAACATCATTTAGACCCTAATGGGACACCAGAACCTTCCACTGTGGCATACATTAGGCCTTTAAGTAGAGAAATAAATGAGATATATATAGTGCTGCATTAAAAAAATAACAAAGCTCCATTACATCAGTTATGTGCATTACCAAATGATTATTATCTAATTTTTGATGAAAGGTCAATAGGGTTAAGGTTGAAGGTAAATACAACAATGAGAGACCCAAAATTCCACTCACAGAATAATATATGAATCATCCAAAGACATTTTATCTCATATATTTAGCTATTCAGTTGTATATGTGGAGTTAGTTCTCTGTCATAGCATATAAAACCTTGAAAATGCAAATTATTTTCTGTTTTATGGCTAAGAGGGGGGACAGAGCAGGACTTTCTTGTCAAAAGGCATCGATGGATGGGTGGTTTATGGTTCTCATGCAAGGTGACGAACGAGTCTCGAAGGAATAATGGGAGCTGGAAAAGCAACAAAACAAGAAGCGGCACAAACCCTGTGAACTCGGGAAATGAGTAGCCCTCAGCTGAAGTGTGCTAATACCTGGTAGCCTGATGCAGATCATTAATTCAGTTATTCCAAATAATTCTCTTGATAGAATCAGAAAAGTGCACACTGGACGAACAAAATATGAGCGACACAAGTACACTGATGAGGTGAATGCAGGTAAAAGCCCCAGTTGCTTATTGATTTCCCTTATTCAATCTATTCCAATCCCAGAAGAGGCACTGTAGAAGAAAAGATTGTGAGACTTTGATGTGCAAAAAGGTTCTGCAACTCAATATTTTCCTCGTATTTTAAACTTTCTGTGTTTATTGTTTGTGTTTGTTTTTTATTCTACTGAAGGACAAATTGCCTTGAGACGTCCCTTGCTGAAACTTTCAGCACAGGGCTTTTTTTTCCAAAATGAAACGACAAAAGATACAACAACCGCTCATGTCACATTGGTCCCTGTAGGGTTCATGTTTATACAATGAATGTGTCCCTGTTGCTTTGTCAATAAGGGGTTTTTGGTTAGGCTTTATTTTAGTGGCTGCAGCAAATCAAATTGACACTGTTGATACATTCTGTTAAGTCCGTGTCCTGCAAATGTACAAATGCATCAAAAGATTACAACTCAAATGAGCCACCTGTAATAGCATAGAAGGATGGTCCATTATAAATGTCCAAATACAGTATGAATGTAAGTAAAATTAGAATATAAATGTGGGTTATTCAAAAAAAGGACATACATCTAATACATATTAGAAATTGGCATTATTTAAAACATGTTATGTCACTATTAACTGCTCTAGGATATTTTTTCCGCCTGAATGCAGATAAAAGCTCTAACGCATCATATCACTGGCAACACAGACTGGTTAGATTTTCATCTTCTGGCCACATTATCATAAAGATAAAGCTGTGATGTCCTTCTGCTGGATTCCTCAAAAGACTCGTGGAGGATGAGATGAACAAGTGTGCCTGAGAAGAGGCAGTCAGCCAATCGAATGGCTTATGCATGTATATTTTATTTCTAGTTTTCCCCTCCTCTAAATGAATCAAGTCAAAAGCAAATGAGAGATGCCAGCTCCGATATTATTCAGGTCAACGCAGGCAGAAAGGGGAGAGCACCACACTGAAAGAGCAACATCAACCAACCGAGATAAGAGAACAGTGAGCAAAGGAAAGCCCGGTGATGTTTTGAATGTGTGACATTCACGGTCATATTTTGATAAAATGTTGAGTTTTTCTGGTAATAATCAAACTAATAGCTTAAAATCTGATATTTTAAATCCATACACCGGAATCTATTAATAATAATAATAACATTAATACACTTTATTTATAAAGCACTTTTCTTAACAGTGTCACAAAGTGCTTTTGAAAAAGAAATATACCAGCCCAAGAACTTGAGTAAAGAGGAAGTAAAGATCAAATTAAGAGGAATAAAAAGTTTAGAAAGACTAATTTCTGCCTGGGTTATGTTCATTGGCAATATGGCCATATTAACCTGTTGGAGGGCCCAGGGGCAAAACTTTCCAAACTAATCCTATTAATCCACCCCCCCCCCCCCCCCCCTGTCTATGCATAGTATGTAACCTCCAGTGCCCGATAAGTGGCACTCCACTGATTTAAAATTGCACTTCTACAAAAGCAACAAATTAAAACATTTAATAAAGAATGTTCATAACTGAAGCATCAGATGTAGAAAAAGCAGGAACTTTTGTCACTAGTATTGGTTAAGCTCTGAAAAAAACGTTCGATCCTATATCTCCCATAATGCACCCCGATAGCATCTTTTCATTACACTCTGCCTGCATGATAAATATCCATGTCTTTCAAACTCCTGCTCCTGCTTAACAACAAAGGCTTTCAACACAGTGACATCATCAGGGCTATTTTGTGAGACCTGACAAAGCACAGCAGAAGTCATTATGCAACAGTTTTTACAGGCAGAGTAGTGCTCCCCTTGACTTTTAAAGTGATGTTTTATATGCTTCCTTATATTTTACCAGTGGACCCAACATCCCAACAGTATTCTTAAGGCCAATTTATAATTCTGCGTAGAATCCATGCCATAGGTAAACTGAGCCTACGCATAGACGTAATGCCTGTTCTATTCCAATCCAGACATTTTCCTATACATTGTAAAAGAAGCGGCTGTAAAACAGCCGATCAGTTTTTATTTGGAGCATCACAACCCCTGCAAAATGACTCATTTCAGTATCAGAATTTTATCCATTCAGTCCGACAAGATTTGGAATGTCTAAATGGCCTCACGAATACCATTTTACCCCATTCAAGTTAGCAGAGGGCTAAACCGTAAGTTAGTTAGTTGGCTCGGCCAGCGGAAGTCAACACAGTGGGACATAAAAAACCCTAGCATTCTGGCAATGCCGACACCAATGCTCAAGTACAAATGCTTATGACAGCGTGGCTAGATGCAGAAGTATAAATTTTCCTTTATGCTGGAATTTGCACATTAGCACATTATCAAACAGAATAATAAAGGTCTGAAAACTAGATTTTAACACAGGTCCCCAATAAGATAAGCAGTTAATGCAGCACCTGCATTTGTAGATTTTACAGGGTTCCTATGCAGGATGGAAAAGTATGGAAAAAATATTTGTATTTCCAAACCATTGCCCCTATTTTGTTTTCAGCTTGATCAGCCATGACTGGTGACTGGGGCTAATCAATGTCACATATCTGATCCTGTGCTGCTCCTATTTACATGCATGCTGTGCTGCCCGATGGTTCACGTCATGCACACAGCGGCACAGACAGTAACCGACTATTGTCACAGCTACACACACACAGACTCTAAAACATGCGGTTAGTGTGGAAGTTCTTCACAGTGAGTGAAGAAGACACAACACTCACAATTTGTAATACCTGTAAGGGTGAAATAAGCCTTGCTTCTCCACACAGACTTTGCACTTTGCCGAGAAACACATAGATCCTCTAACTGGTATTAAGTTTTACGTTTTATATGTACACATCTGTACCTATGAATTTTAATGTCACTACTGTGGATTCTATTTTTTTCTGTGAAGCATCTTGCTTTGCATTCAAACACAAAAGGTGATATAAAATGTTTTTGGGTTTTTTTGACGATTGATATGTTTTACAAGCATGGACCAACAGTGAACACACCTGTTGTCATTCAGTGCCACATTGGTCTTGATAGGCTTGTTGTGTTTTTTGTGGGACAACTTTATAAAAATACCACCTGCTGAAGAAAGTCAACAGAGCAGAAAGATACAGGGAGAGCGAAATAAGCTTGTGTGTGCGTAGTGGGAAACACAAGTTGAGGTATGTTTGTAGGTGTCCTAAAGAAATAGGTTAATCTTTAAAAAAAAAAAAATAAGTAATAAAATATTCAAATATAGCCCCCTCAACAGTTACACTGTCATTCTGTGGAAAACACTGAGTTGTGTTATACTGCAATTCATTTTCAGTTGGATTTGCCCTAACCCTTTCTGCTTAGGAGTTCATTGATTTGTACGAGCTACAATACCTAGCTACAATCTTCTGGCAATTATGTGCTAACATAATAGCATAAAGAATATAACATCCATTGTAATAGATGGATTTGAAAACACATTAATTACATAATAAACTAGCTATTTGTACCCAGATGTATGAAAAATCTACCGAGGAGTAAAAGTAAGGATTTCAAATCCTGTCAGGATGTGTGTGGTTGAAAGGTTGATGGACCCAAATGCAGGACACGTAGGCTGACTGGTACAGTTCAAAAAGTTTATTAACAAACCAAAAGCGAGCACACTTACAATGAGTGGCTGAGTCCAGGTAATCCAAAAATAATAACAGTTCAAACAAACCAGGTTCAAATAATCCAGAAAGCAGGTAAACAGGGAGACACGACGAGCAAGGCAGGCTAAACACAACAACACACTGCAACATGAGACAGAGCATATACACGTTACAATGACCAGACAGGAAATGAACAGAAAGACCAAACATATATACACAGGGACTAATGAGCAGGGCGGAAGCAACACAAGTGACCAGGATCAGGGCTAATGAGGCAGAGAGACTGCAGGGGAAAACAGAGAGGCAGGCGGGCAGGCGGGCAGGCAGGCAGAGAGACAGCAAGGGAGAACAGAGAGGCAGGAAGGCAGGCAAGCAGAGAGACAGCAGGTAGGCAGGCTGAGGCAGCAGGGGGGAACAGAGAGACACTAACGGATGCAAAACACAAGACCATACATTAACTGGAACTCAAAGTACTTAGTTGACAAGCAGGCAGGGGAATTACTACGGGTATAGACACAAGCAAATCTAAATGCAGAAAATACACTAAACATAATAAGACAAAACTAAACAGGGCAGACAGGCAATCTGAATAATAAACTGAATAACGACGACAGACTGTCGCAGAACAATCAAAATCAGAATAATGAAACTAAACAAATCAGAAGTACACAAACAGACCCCCCAACAAGACACACAGATAACATCAGACCAGCAAGCACAAACACAGCGTAAACTAGACACAAGACAACAGACAATACTGAAACCCAAAACAGAGACAAAATAACAGGTACAGGAAAGACTAAACATAACCAAACTAACTAAACAGAGCAGACACGCCTACAGCGTGACAGTACCCCTCCCCCGACGAACGTCCCCAGACGTTCCAAACAAAACAAAACAAATCAGGCAGGAAGCAAAAATGGTCCAAAACGCGCAAAGTCCAAGTCGGGCCAGGGTGGGCGGAGGGAGTTCAGGAGGAGGGCCAGAAATAGCAAAAACAGATAGTCAGACAGGGAGAGAACCATTGAGGTCAGGGAGGTGACCTGAGGGCAGAACAGAGACATGGAGCAGGGGGCGGCCGGTCCTCCGACGGAAACCTCAGAGCTGGTGTCAATCAGACAACTGATGAGGGACCAGCAACAGGCGTCGTTCGGACCACCGACTGGAGGGGACTAGCAGCGCTAGCCGGCAGGAGATCCGGCAGGACTGGCAGGGGGCTAGCAGCGCTAGCCGTACAGGATACAGGCAGGACAGGCAGAGGGCTAGCAGTGCTAGCCGAATAGGTTACAGGCAGGACAGGCAGAGGGCTAGCAGCGCTAGCAGAACAGGTTACAGGCAGAGGGCTAGCAGCGCTAGCCGAACAGGTTACAGGCAGGACGATGCTACCCAGCAGACAGCTAGCAGGCCGGGAACTAGGCACGTGGAGGCTAGCTGACTGGGGGCTTGAAGACTGGAGCTCAGTGCTAGCAGACCGGGGGTCAGGCTTGGTGTGAGCTGGCTGGTGGCTAACACGCTGGGTGCTAGCAGGCTGAGGCTCCAGCTGGCAGCTAGTAGGCCAGGGATCAGGTGGCCTGACGCTAGCTAGCAGCCTGTTAGCTTGCACATGGCTAACAGGCTGAGGAGCTGGGAGGTGGCTAGCCGCTGAAGCGCTCGGGGCTAGCAGGCTTAGCTTTCACATACTGGGGGGCTGCTGAACAGAACTTGAACACAGTCTTCTCATCAAAAGTCTTTATCCATCCGAAGGAGGCCACGAGCAGAGCCATCTCCGTGTCTGTCCTCCATATAACAGAGAGCAGCTCAAAAAACTGCGGCTCTTCATCTGTTAGCTCCTCTCTAGGCACACCCAATGCCTCCCAGGTGCGTGCTGGGCAGTACACAAACAGACCCCCCAACAAGACACACAGACAACATCAGACCAACAAGCACAAACACAGTGTAAACTAGACACAAGACAACAGACAATACTGAAACCCAAAACAGAGACAAAATAACAGATACAGGAAAGACTAAACATAACCAAACTGACTAAGAACTGACTAAACAGAGCAGACACGCCCACAGCGTGACAAATCCCTGATATACCATAGTGGTGTAAATTCTCTAAAGATTCTCTAGAAAAATTGCAATTACTCGAATTATCAAAAACAACTGACATTCAATGAACCTGTGACTTTTGGGGCCCTGAAGCAGTTGCCTGTTAGGTAAGTATAAACTGGCAACTTGGTCGATGTTGGTGGCCTGTATCTCACACGTGGGTAGGTTTGGTGTTTGGTTTGTGTTGATAACAAACATAATACTGGCAGCATTATGTTTCATGTCAGTATTTGCTAGTATAATTATATAATTTCTAGGAGAATGACTTTTCATATAATGACAACCCAAATCAAAAATGTGTTTCTCTCTGTCTTAACATTCCTTTACCATTGATACAGTATAAATATAGTATGTTGTAGTTACTCCAGACAATTACTCCAGACAAATTTATCAGATTAGGTCTCCAACCATCCAGTCCAAAGGGACACAGGAATATGAATAATACCTTTGTTTAGGCCTGTGTGCAGCCCTTTAGAGGATTTTACATTTAATATCTCGGTGCCTTTTTCACTTCAATTAAATTCAGCTATATTAATCTCATCGGGGGCAACTCATACACACCAAAAGGTCTAACAGGTGATTACTGGTGGGCTCTAAAACAGGAAAGTAAAACAATTCAGTCCTACTTTAGCTAGCATTTACTGTAAGTGCCTGCTTCATACAAAAACATCCTCTAGATGGTCACTCTTGAGTGTTTGCCTGTTTACATCAGTTGTATGCGTGCTTTAAGTTCCTGTCATTACCCAGCTGTCAATCACGCTGCCAATCTCACATCCATTTTTTATTTTTTTTGTTCTTCCCTTATCACAGGAAGTTACCGCTGAAGGAAGAAAATGGGAAAGAGTCTCTCAAGCCAGATACGATTGAAATCAAAGTGCACAGTGACAACAGCATCCACACAAAGCCCGACGACAGCAAAGCGTAAAAGGGTCGGTCCCCTCACCACCAAAAGAACATTCGGATCACGAGACCAAAACCCAGAGAAACTACAACACTGGAAAATAGTGGAGTAAAATACCATATCTGTTTATAACAATGCCCCAGTTAAAGGCATGTGTAAATACAAATAATAGAGAGAAAATAGACAGGAAGAAAGGGTCAACCTTTTAGACACCCTGAGTGATAAATGTATGATGTTCTTAAAAACATGGCATCAGTGGACGGCTGTTGTTGATAAATGATTGTATTTTATTTGCCTCACTTTTTGTTCTGTCCCTTTTTTTCTTTTTCTGACAATGCTTTCCTGTTCCTTTTTTTGTGTGTTTTTAAAACCCACATAAGACTTTCATGCAGTTAAATGTTGATAAATCACATCTCTTACATAAAAGAAACAATCACAAATTCAAATAAAGCTAGGATGTTAGTGTGCCTGGGCCGACCTGCGGGACATCAGCGGTTTAAACCCAATCGCCTGTTTCCATGCCTGAGTGTTACACCACAGCAACCTTTTTTATGCCTTAATTGGCAGAGCTAGGTGTCTGGCTAATGTGAGGCAAACACTGAAGCATTACGTTTCAAGCTAGCTGGCTCCTGTAACAAAAGGTAAACTCCTCTTAATGAGGTTTTGAGGTTTCATTGCCTCGGGAGAACGCCACAAGAGGCTCTTATGAGAGGCATTTTTTCCCGGTGACACTGCAAAAGGTGAAAAATTGTATGAAACAAGACCTAAGCATGGTTTCAAATTTTGGACTTGTCATTGATTAATAATGATGATTAATAATGCTTTCTGAAGGGCTGTTGTGGAGCATAGTTTGTGTTGAAGGAAAACAAGCTTCAAAAAATTTTAAAACTTGACAGAAAAGACAGAATGTGTTGCAGTCTATGGCGTATACAGACTTGTACCCACACGTGCATTGATGTCCTTGTTAGCAAAGCCTTTTATATTGAAACTGAATATTGTTGACACTCTTCAACGGTCTCATTCTCTAGCAATGTGTGTAGCTAAAAGCAGTGAATGGTAGGACTCAAGGCATGGGAACAAACGCATACCGGTATGCTGACACTGACGTGTGTTTTTAACGATGAACACCGATTTAATAATTTCTATCTCAGATCTGCCTCAGATGCTTTTTTTTGGGGGGGGGGGGTCTGATCGCTATTCTCTCTGATGTTGTCATGTGTTTGTACATAGGTGAAAAAAAAGGATATTTTACAGAGCTTTTATGTAAATATACCCTAAAGGATGTGTCTTTTTTCAAAATGCAACAGGCTTGGCTTTTTTTGTGAACGCTCCTCAGATGAAAAGGCTGCATTTTTTTTCTTCTCCTCCTTCTGTTGTGTTTTGGTCCAAAGTTCAGTGATGGTGTAATATTGCTTTTTCTAGTCATTTGCTTTCCCTTAAGAAAATCCATGCCCTAAGGCTATTTCACGGCATTTCTATGGAGACAGTAATTACGGCATTAGTGTGCCTTCTCTTTCTTTTTTTTCTCCCCACCTCGTGGCCCAATGCCGCCGCAGCAGTGTAGACCATCAAATTAATTTTTGATCGGTGCTTTTTTTTGCCACAGAATGTGCCAGACAATTGAATTTCATTGTGATGCTGTGAATTCTGGGAAGTGTAGTCATAAGATAGTGGGTTCTGGTCGACAACACTGGACAGACACAGACGTGTGTCACTACCTAGTACAACTAGATGTCAGGCTGTAACTCTTGAGTACAAAGTACAGTGATGGGGCTGCAGAAATCTGATGTAATGCACCACCACGTGTGTGTGTGTGTGTGTGTGTGTGTGTGTGTGTGCGCGCGCATACATGCTTGAGTGGGTGAGTACACTTGTCTACATGAATCAGGTTGCATGTATGTCATTTGAATGTATCTGCACGTACTGTAAGCTGTCGGTAAATGTTTGTGAGAGAGTGTGTGTGTGCCCATTTTGGTTTTTCACAATAAGAGTCTCCCAATTTCAAATATTATCCTAAATTAAAGAGTTAAAAAGTCAATATCTTGCTATTCTGGCATTTATTTTGTTATAATTTATTTGTTTATTGTGTTAACTATTTATATAACATTAAAGTGTATTGAGTACACTTTTCAGTTCCATGATGCATTGTGCAGCTCATATAGATTTTGACCACATGCCAAGTATGAATGTCCAAGTGCTGTGAATGTGTAGAGGGAGCTGGGGAGAGCTCTCACGCTGAGTTTCAGAGTGCGCTCTGATAGGTAATACCCGATTATGTAGTTCTCGACAGTGACTAATTCCCCAGGCTGCAGCACTCCACGCATGTGTCTCGGAGGCCCCCCCTGCCACCCCGTTGCCACTATTCCCTGCCTCTCAGACTCCATTGGTTTTAATCTCAGACCTCATAGCTGGCTTTGTTTTTCCACAGTGAGCCCTTGTACCTGCAAATCTCAAATGGATAGTCCTGCCATGGAGTGGTTCCTCTGCCTGTTACGATGACTGTAAATATGGGCGCACAGTGCCTGGAGGCTATACGATTTGTACATGTTCTTTTGTATTTGAATATGAGTAAATATCCAACCCCCCTGCCTTCTTATCCTTTCCTCCCCCTCCCTTCTACTCCCTTCTCCTCTGTTTCCTCTCCATGGCTCGGTCCTTTTTCTGTAGGGGGTAAAACAGGTGTGTTTGAGCTCAGTGTACAGTATGTGTCCTCTTTGTCCCCACGCTCCCTGTGTCCCTTGGACTGTCCCCGCTGAGTGTACTTTGTGCAGGAAGTGGGAACTATTGATGTCTCTCTGTACGTACCTGTGGAACACTTGTGACTCCTGTCATTTGCAGCTGTAAATAAACATGTCCTGGTAGAAGAGAGTGAGACGTTGTCATTAATTTTTGCCTTTTCTCTGGCTCTCAAGCTGATATGTGGGTGTCCTAAAGGATCATAGAAGTACTTTTGAGCTGTAGCTCAAAGGTATTAATGTGGTGTAATATTTTACCATGAATGTTTTGTTTTTTAATCAAAAGTTTTAAGATGATGCTTTATCGCTAGATTACAGTGCAAAAACTGCAGTGACAAATACACTTTTGGCACTGTAGATGGCACTGTAGATGTGTCCAGCATTTTGGGAAATACAGTTATAAGCTTTATTCCTGAGAGTCTGGTAAAATAATTGATACCATGCTTATGTCTGTAGAGTAAATAAGAAGCTACGGTGAGCAGCCTTAGCTTAGCATAATGAAGGAACAGATGAAAAAAGCTAACCTGCCTCTGTAACAAGGTAACAACATTCTACCTCACTAATGTTATCTCATTTGTTTAATCTGTATAAAAACTGAAGTGTAAAAACATTAACTCTTGGTTTTACAGTGGGTTTACGTGCCAGACTGTTTATTTGCTAGCGCAGTCACATCTTGAGATGAGAGAATCTTCTATAATCTCTTAGCAAGAGAGTAAATTACCGTATTTCTAAAATATAGAACTATTTACTTCAAAGTTTTAAAGTATGCATTGCCCTTTCAAGCTCAAATCACCAAAATGATTATCATCTTTGAATTTTAGGACTTTTTGTTTTAAAATAACTTAATAAATTATTCATTTTTAAAAATTTCTAACACCAGCCAGAAATTTATAATATATGAAATGCGTACTAATAAAACCAGAGGGAAAAAAACTGAGTGAAATATTAAATAAATGGGCTTTTATAATGAGGTAACACTGACCACCATGGGGAAAAAGCATACTGGCATACATATTGATATTGGGTGAACATTTCATTATAATCCCATGTATTGTAATGGGCTGTGATGGAGTCTGGTGCAATTGTTAGATAAAAGCAGACTTCTCCACACACACTCGCCTTTAATAGCTTTTAATTTTTTTCGCCCTTGAAGTCAGAGTGCTATTTTCATCAAGGTCATTCCTAAACCTCCATTACTCCCATTTTTAAATGGTAACTGTGTTGCATCTAAATCTGGCCTCTCTTCCTTGAAACAGTAGAAGAACTCTGATGATAAAAAAAAAACAGAGAGACTGAGAAGCTCTGCTCAAAGGAGGAATTAAAACTACTCTGAATAGCGTGGAGGAGCCACAGTGTTCCTTGACAAAGCTGCCCCCTCTTCAGCGCTCATTTAAAGTCAGCAGATAACGTTTCTCAGACGACTCCCTCCCATGTGATGGAGGGAGGGGAGTAGCGGGCTGCCTGTTGGATCCTAGCTGCAAGGGCCTCTGTTAACAAGGGGAACAAACTTCAACTTCGTCTCCCACAGTGGCTCAAAGGAAGTCTGCACATCAAACAAAGAGTCTCATTTGGATGAAGAGATGCAGAGAGGAGCTATATTGGCCGCTTTGGGGGTGGGGGAGTGGGGATGACAATCAGGAAGAAAAGAAAAGCCACTTAAGTCATCCTCTCCTTCAGTTTGTCACATGGTAGCCTGACTGTCTGCTACAGGTGAATACTTTTTCCCCACATAGGAAGTTAGACATACTACAGAACAGAAATGTAGGACCACACACAAACACACACATAATCAAACATTGTGTTTTAGTCTACTGAATGCCGCTGGGAAGTCACACGCCACATGAAAAGATAGCGCAGTAATCCTTCAGGTAATTTTTTCCCCCTAATCTTTCCGTTTGCAGAGACTCCCATGATACTGTACACTGACAGCAACTTAATCCCACCTATAAGAGAAGTTTGGGAGGTCTGGGAAGAAATCTCCCTGCCATTGTTGAAGTTTTCTCTCTTACACGCTCACAAGCATGCATGCACTTAAATGCTTCCTCGCACACCGCACACACAAACTCATTTCAGAAACTTTGCCCGACATACATGCGAGGGAGTGGAGCTTCTCCAAACTCTCAGCCACATGGGCAAATCCAGCAGAGAGCTTTCTGGCAGGTACAGCCCTCCACTTCCTTAATCTGCTTGATTTCAGACTCTCCCAGCAGAGGCCTGACACTCCTCTGATTTGACAGGAGGGGAGATGGGAAGCGGCAGGTACGTGTGTGGGTGAATTTTAGAGGGACCGACTAATTCTCATTCAAGAATGATGGCCCGATAAATCTGTCATGGCAGAAAGGTATTGTTGCACTTTTCTCTTGTTTGAAAATTTTCACCTCTGTTGCACTTCCGACACCCAGCAGTGATGTAATGTTTCACTACAGTGCACTATTACATAATTCGCTGAGTTTTATGTAAAGAAATAAGTGTATTTTTACATTTGATAAACTGTAATGGGTCCTTGAGGCCTTAAAAAATTTGTTTTCTATCTGATAAAACATTTTAAAGCATTAGGAAACTTTTAAAGCATTTACATCCATGTGTGCTAGCTGGCAGCCTTCTTCTTCCCTGCCTTTTGATGGCTACATTTAAAGGTTAAGGTCAAGGTAGCTTTATGGTCTCCCCTAAGAGAAACTTGTCTTACAGTTAGACAACCACTTCATCAGACTGATGTTAACAATAAAATAAACACATTGAATGGGCACACACAGCAATAGATTATCCTAGCTACAACAATAACAACCAAGCAATTGAGTTATACAAAAAACAGAATTACATAAATAACTATAAATATCCTGGGGAAAGAACAAACAGTAAAATAAACCATAAAATGTCCTGAAATAAAACCCAAGCAATTATCACACAACAATTCCTTGAGACCTGTGGTTATCTTAATACCTCCTCCTGCTATGCCGACTGTCCTGCAGGAGCTGCCCATTAATACATTTAATAGACTAAGGAATAAAGGGGTGTTTAAAACGGTTGTGCTTACATAAAGGGACCCTATGTCTCCCTCCAGGGTTCATTAGCTCATACTCAGAGTTCAACACATGGTGAGAGTCAGATAAAATCCTTTTAACCTGCTGAAGAGCGGACAGCTCAAAAATGTCCTTAGTGAGAAGTGAAGATCCAATAATCTTCCCTGCTGTCTTAACCAGTTTTGATATTTGTGCTTTAAAACTTGAGCGTTAGGTTCCCAGCGCAGAACAGACTGTGTTGTGGCTCTGTAGAAACTTTGCATAATATTGCTACACACTCCAAAGAGTCTGAGTCTCCTAAGAGTCTGGTGGATTCTTGCACTACTTGCCACATGTGTGTGCCAGTTGAGCTCACTGTCAATGTGGACCCCCAAGGTATTTATAAGAACTGACCGGTCTGATGTTCTGGTCATGTATGGCAACATGATCTCAAATCTAATATACTTTCCTCAGTTTTACTGCCTCATTGTTACTGCCAGGAATACTTTGAAATTAACAGCAGGACAGTGAATTGCATCACTGCAAACTTGTGTGGCTACGTGTGCGAAAGAAACAAACTAACCAAGGTTACACCAACAATACAAAAACATGGTACTAGTCTTCAGATACCGCCGCAGGGTTAGATTTTATACACCATTCTGCTTTAGTCCTTGCACAAATATTCACTTTAACAAGTCAGTTTGACCTTGAATACACTCCTGAAATCATACTTTTACTCTCAAAGGAAGAAAAACTAAACCAAGGAGATGATATAATTTTGAAACACCAACAGAAAGAAGGCAAACTGTCACCCAATGAGTAGAAATTTTAACTGCTTTCAAGGGGGTAATATTTTCTTGGAAACGGACAGGAGAGTAATAACTTGCAGGAAACTAACAAAATAGGCTCACGGAGTGACTCTAGCACAAATGAGTGAACTCCAACCACAGACGAAGACTAACATCATTTTTGAGTGTGGGACCTTGCTCATCATGCTGGGAAAAAAAAGACATGGCTGCCATCCACTCTTTAATATGCATACCAAGGAAGCCACTCGCCTCTTAAACACAGGACACTTTAAGTTCTGAACAGCAGAGCAATTGTTTAGAACAGCAAGCATAAAAGCTTTCTACATCTGGGTAAAACTTGTATCACCATTACATGACATTTCCTTATAAATGTTGCAGGTTATTACTTGAAGATGTTTGACAAATCACATATTATATTAAAACACTGGCTGGCCGCTCGTTGACATGCGAGACGAGGGATGGATACAAATATTTAAAGCACTGTAGATGCAAGATTTGCAAGGAGAGTTGAAAAGGTGAACCCGTTTGGACGCATGCCCTGCTGCATTAGAAGATGTGTTTGACTTTTCAGCAGATTCCTGTAGCTGGGATTGAGGGACATTTCCCCCCGCAGTACTTCCATCATAAACGTTTCCATCAGTGAGTTCAGCAAAGAAGCATCACTTAGCATTTCTGTGAAAGCCATTACATGCGCACGTCCTCATTCATTTGGAGCTACAGCTGAATATGCCATAACATGACTTCTCCTGCATTCACATCTGTCAAACTCAATATAACCGCATTAACTGGCGCAACGAGGAGCTACTGGGCAGAGAATTCTTAATATCTTCAAGAACTGAAGCATAACATAAGTCAGCAGACTTATGTTTTATAAATTCAAGATGAGGTTATGTGTCACAGCTGAAGCTTCTTAAATTGACTTTCGGAGAAGCTCTTCCAGGAAACATTGCGCTCCAACAACAGGGAGCAGAGGTGAGAACATAAATTGCTGAGGAATAAAACAAAGCCACACCACCTCTATTTTTCTTATTATAAGCAACTAAACCTAAAACGATAAAACAGTCCTCATGCTGTCTCTTTTTTTTTTCCTGTCCCAACAAGCGAGCCTTGGAGAGAACTGAGACACAATCCGGATGACAAATGAGAGCTTTATGGCTGTTCGCACCACAGGCTCAGCGTTCAAGGACACACCGGGAGAATTTTCCAAGGGAATAGGCCTAAATTACTTCAGGTTGTAACTCTTTCAAAGTGATGCAGTGTCTTAAAAGAGAAACACATGAGGTGTGCGGAGCTCCTATAAGAAATTGCCTTTTGATATTCGGCGCAGACACAGATAAATATATTAGGATGGAAATCTTGGAGAAGTCACGTACGCTGGTCACTTTATCTCTCTGTGCTGTGATTCCAGGCTCTTTCATTATAAAGCTCGGAGCTACAGGAGACATAATTGAGTCTTCGCATACATAGCTGAGCTGTGAAATACCTTTTCGTGCTGGATGAAAGGACACTTGCTTGTGCAATAGAGAACTTTCAGTGCAGCACTTGGCATGAATTTCTTTGCTCAGTGGAATAAGATCACAATGAATGGATTATATGCCAGCAATTGATAAATAAGCTGTTATATATGTAATTAATTCGATGAAATTGTTTTTGTATTTGAACAAAATTTCACTTATAGCTCTGTAAGCCATTTTTATATTACACAGGGCTAGACTGGTAATCTGGCACATACTTTGGCCCCATATAATTTGAAATATTAATGTATTGTTTTTTTGTTTTGTTTCTTTAATTGGCCAACAACTGGCAGCGGCCCATTGGTTCATTTTCTAAACTGACACTTGGGTGGCCCAATCACATCCTCCCCCTCTGCCCTCTGAACCCTGCTTGGTTCAGAGCCAAAAATCTGTGGATGGATCAAGGCGTCAAAAGGGACAAACCAAAGCACGAGGCGGAGAAGTTGCAGACCAACAAAAATAAAATACCTTGAGGCAGATGTCGACAGATGTGCCAAAATAGAAAGACACATGTAAGTAATGTTAGGTAGGGGAGAGCGGGGTATGTTGTTGTTGTTCACACTGTCTAATATTTACTGGGCACCATACATCACAATGGTACAAATGTCATACCAAATGAAAGAATGAAGTCTTGGGCAGAAGCTTTGTATTCATTACATCTTCATATCTTATCTCATTATGGAGCTGTAGACTGTTGAATAGAGAGTGTGCACTTGTGACAATTTGTCCCATCGGCAGGTAAGTTGTCACACTGAATTATCAAACAGTTAGAACACTTAATTGTGAATATTGATTTCAATTTCAACAATCAAGCCTAGAGAATTTGGAAAATAAATAATTTTATTAAAAACAAAAATGTTGACACACATTAAGTGGCACAACTTCTTTCTTTGAACTTAAAATCAAACGTTCTCTGGAGTGTAAATAGATCTATGGTAATTGAACGTAATGCTGCAGATAACTTTATTAAATGTGTAACTTCTTTACTAAACAGATGTGGTGTTTAAACATTAATGCAACAATGCGCATTTTTGTACAACGTACATATGTATCTGACAAATCAGACATGTGTTTAGAGTCACAGTTCTGGTACACATATTGCCTGGCCTGAGGTGCAGGCATCGCACATTTACATTTATTCATTTAGCTGACACTTTTCATCCAAAGCGACTTACAATTGCTATATATGTCAGAGGTCGCACACCTCTGGAGCAACTAGGGGTTAAGTGTCTTGCTCAGGGACACAATGCTGGGTGTGTCACAGTGGGGGATTGAACCCCGGGTCTCTCAGACCAAAGGCCAGCATCTTATCCATGCCCCATCACCACCCCATCATTCTCTGTCCTCTGTTGATAATTTTCTTCCTTCCTTCAAAAACACATTCCTCCTTGCAATTACAAATTAATTACAAGCTTATTTGTCTACTACCGTTGTTGCCTAACTAAATTAATAACTTAATGTAGTGTGTGTGTGTGTGTATGTATCTACTAACATACTACATGCCTATGGTATAAGACCTTATATACTGAATGAATGAATTCATGAATTCAGTCTTGTCCAGGCGTATGGCTGCTGCTGTAAACTACAGTGTATAATATTCTATTTACAGTATTATTTAATACTAGTGTCATAGAGGTACTAGTACTAGAGGTAATTACAAAATATCACGTTTTTTGAGCATGTTCTACGTGTTTATTTGTACAAAGTCATTGAGACAACTTGCTCCAAACTGACGTGTGCTAATGTTGGCTAAATCTCAAGGTTAGCTTAACATAGCACTTCAGCTGAAGTATCAAAAGACACGTTATTGTCTACTCTACAAAGTTATAATTTTGAACATTCACACCTAATAAGGTTGGAATACATAAAATGTAAAGTGCAAATGTTTTACTTTTGAAGCTAAAAATTATAAAATTGTGCTCACCTCAGATTAGAGTGACCTTGACCACATGTGAACAGCAAGTTGAACATAGAAAAAGAAGTCACACAAAATGGCTATTTGATTTTTGACATAGAGCCTCTAGTGTTGGAGTTATGAGCAGTGTGTTACCCAGCTCTCCCCTACTGTGGCGATTGGCGCACGCTCCTGCGTCACACACACTCACACAGCCAGCAGCCAGCTCAGGGAGTTTCTGTGGCAGTATATATATTTTATTTGCTGGGAACTGTGGGTTTTGTATTGACCACTGACTGTGGTGAACCTTATGTTTCTTGTCATTTGTTGGTAGGCTACCTTTGAAGTGCCTGGTTGTTAGGTGAGGTGGAGTGATTGTACATGGGTCCTTTTTACATGCAAACATGTTTTTGTGTAAATATATTGAACACTGAATGATATTATTTAGGCTACACTAAATGTACTTGCAACTTCTGCTAACTAATGGCTGACAAGGTGAAGGTTCCCTTGATAAAGGTCTGACTGTATAATATGACCTGTTACACAACACCTGAAGCATACTGTGCAACGCTTATGTAGGCTATTAAGAAAAACATTTTCATTTACAGGCAACAAAGTTGTGATTATTTTTATCCCCTCCATGCATTTATTTAATAAACAGCTATTTTCTCATTCTCAGTACATTATTGTTGAAACTGTACATCTTTCAGGGTATTCCAACAGTTCTGGACCCAATTATTTGAAATGATACTCTGACTTCTAGCAGGGTTTTTTTCTTTGACAATTACTTGTAGACTACTTGAGTATGCGTTGTGTACTCCATGGCCACTTTTGATCACCAGGGAGTCAGTAAAATGCAAATGAATACACTGATCCACTTATCCACAGCACTTACTCAGCCTTTTAGGGGTTAGGGGGAATATTTCGAAGGTATGGCCTCCACATATTTAAGGGGACTGCAAGGATGGTGTATTTGTGAGACATGTCTGACCGATTGTGGTGGGCCGCCAGGGCCGAAAATCCCCAGACTGATTTTTTTTTTTGTTCCACTCCAGCCCTGACATTGCATGTAATATTTAAATAATGTTTTTCATATTTCATGTGACTGCTGCAGGTATGGTTATTCAGGTATCAAAATTACCTCCCTGAAAGAAAAGAGAATATTAGAGAACATTTTACCACCAGCTTTAATAATACTACTAATACATGGGATCCATCTCTCTTTTTTTTAAAGTAAAAATGAAGTGTGTACTTTAGAAAAAGACCTGCCGCTGGCTGAGTTTAAAGTAAAAATTCCCTTGGATAATCTTACACAATTAGACATCATCAATTAGTGATGCCTAGTGCATTATTTTACAATCAAACTGTAATTACTTTGCTTTTGCAGAAACAGCTGTGCCAGAAATATAGTGATATGGCTTTCATCTACATTTGAATTATAACAAAACCAAGCATTTAAACTGATCCACTGTTGAACGGTGTTGGGGTGGTTTAGGGTGAATTTTATCTTTAGACATATTGTAGGATAGCAGGAAAGTATGAGAGCATTATGTAAATTCCCTGTGTAAGATATTTTGTCCATTTTATTCCAAAATGCAAAAGTCTAGGCGTAGGATAAAACATTTCCAGCTAACGATGCCTCCCTGACATCATCAATTTCAAGAAAGCAAGCTTCTTTTCAATTGCTGTTCCAGTGTGACTTCAAAACCACATTTGTGTGGTAAATGAATTCATTCAGTCCTGTATTTCACCAGCTCAATTTATCTTGTGACACCTGGATATTAGTTTTGCCTCTAGCCTTGTAGCTTGCTAGCTAACAGTTGCTAAAACAGCAGTTAGTTAATAGCATTACTGCAGTCAGTTCACTTTCTCTTCACTACAAATATACTCATTTATTAAAACAGAAACTTAGTTAAGTGAAAGTCAGCAAGGTTTGTTAAACTCTGAATTCCTAAAGTCCTTTCAGAGTTGTTTGAAAGTGAATTAACCATAAAGCTTGATGAAAGACAGCTAATCTTGCTAATTCATTGCTTTTAGGATTAATGAGCTTGTGCATGTCGCTCTCCAGTGGAAACTATGTAAATCTAAAATGTCTTTTTTTTCGTGGCCTAAAAAAACAGCCTTGATTTAAGCTTAGAGGCACTGTTTTTGAGATAATCCTGTGCTCAGATTTGATATAAGGAAAGACATTAATACTATATTAAATATTTCCTTCAGGAGAAGCCCTGCCAAAGCCAGAACCAAACAATATCCATCCCTGACAGCAGAGCTGAGACACTCTCATCCCTATTAACCACAACATGTTGCACCCAAGGACCCCCAGGTATGACTCACTACACGCAGTATGATACACATCACGTAACAACTGGCGTCACTCGTGGGAGTGGTGATATTTCACTGTTAGTCAACTTTATACATAATAATCTTAGTAATATATTAAAACTAACTGAATATTTGTCCTTTATTAATGTAATTCTATGTATTAAGTTTAGCTCATTTTAAACTCTGCTGTCAGCTTTGTTTTTTGTTAGTTTGCTGTGGCTCTAGGGATGCCAACGTGTTGGTCTACCATTTTGGTCAAGACTAAAATATCTCATCAACTATTGGATGTCTTGCCACAAATTGGCTACAGATAATCATGGTGCCCAGAGTATGAATCCTAACAACTTTGGTGAAAATGTCTTGACTCTTGATTATAGATTAAGTGGATTGCCATGATATTTCTTACATGATGTCTTGTAATTATTTTAGTGATTTCGTAACTTTACTTTGTATTTGTCCGGAACTTTGATTTGTGACCAATGACTTGCAGGACATTCCCATCAGCCTCAGTGGTACTTTGTGTTTAGTGCTAATTAGCAAACTGTAACACTCTAAACTAAAACATGAACATGGTAATTATACTTGCTGAATATTGGCATGTTAGAACTGTCATACATGTTGACATTAGCATTTAATTTAAAAGCACTGCTGCGCCTCACAGAGCCGCTAGCCCAGCTGTCGTGTTTAGGTCTTGTTATGTTACAATGTAACTGTTCTATGAGGCCCAATATTTCATAACTAGTATTTGAGTGCACAAAAAATAAAAATTGATCTGTTGTAACTTCTGGGTTGCTAATTGAGTTGTGCAAATCTTTTAATTTTACCAGAGGTTCTACTTACCCAAGGGCTTTGCTTCAGTTTCTCAGTGATAAATAAATAAATAAATAAAGAGAAATCATTCCATAAAAAATTGTAATCCAGATATACCACAATCTTCTTTATTTTTTTCGCCAGGATTTTCACATCACATTCAAACATTATCCTGCTAGCCAAACAGTTAACTCAATGGCTTTCTCAAACTATTGGGGGATTGTAGTGTAATGTAACAGACCTGACTTTGAGTGATTTAAATCAGAAGCCTTGGGCACACAAAAGAAGCCCTCTGCTCAAGTCGTTCAATTTACATTTATGTTTTATACATTTCGCTGATGTTCCTATCAGAAGTGACGAGGAGGGGTTTAGTGTTTTGCTGAAGAACACTTTACACCCGGCCAATGTCGGGGTATTTGACATGTGAGCTCCCAATTATGATGCTATCTCTCGTAGCACTAAGCCATCCTGCTAAGCACACACTGTCGGCCACATATCAGCAGAGCATGTGTTACCGTGTCCCTTAAAGCCTATATAGATTATTACCATTTGCAAAAAACCACCATGCATAGCTGAGCACAGCCTAAGGATAAAACTCTCACCCAATAATTGAGTGCATGGCAGGGTAAATGTCAAACTATTTGCAAGCCATTCGTGAGCTGTGGTATTCTTCTCTATTAGCCTAATGTGCCAGAGTTACTCATCTCAGCTTTGTGCAAATTCATATTGGATTTTTATTAAAACTCAAACCAACAGTAATAGATGTGCCTTTGGGATAGCTTTAAAAATCAATTTGCTAAACAGCACAAAATTACCCCCATAATTGTCTCCTTGGACCGCATTACCCATCGAAGGTGATTCTTATTCGAATGTGAGTAAACTTTGCCTCATCGGCCAAGACATTCCCCCACTTTTGACTCCAGAGCCATGTGTTCCCTCATTACTGTAACAACCCAAACAGACAAACGGGATCCTGTGCACGCCGCTGACAGAGAAATCAGACTGTAGAACCTGCCTGTCAAATGGCCCTCCGGCGATTCCTGCTGCTAATGAAGTGAAATATTCTGGCATCTGAATCTGAAATAGAGCTGTATATTTGGACACATGAATATGAATACAATCAGCTAGACTTGGCTCATTAATGAGGCAGAGAGAGCAACCAGCAGACAGGATTAATTAATTACAGAGTGACATTTATGGATAATAACCTTCTGGTGGATATCGCAGCTAATGAATATGCATAAGACTATCAAAGGGGAAGTATCCAGCCAAGATGAAATATCTATATTCAGATCCATGATAGGGTGACTGTCGTGTCATCTGAATCAGCAGCACATCATGATTTCAGAGCGTGTGATGTTTTGAATGATTTTTCACAACTTACCATGTGATCAGACGACGTAACTGTCTTCAATTGCACTGTAACTTCTACAGCACTGACTTTGGGGTTTTAGAGAAATGATTCATGTTCAAATAGCATAAGACAGCTACAGAGGTAGTCCTTTGCTAACAGAATATAGCTTGTTGTGAATAGTTAGGTTCGGTGGGTATGTTGTTTATCCGTGTCGCGTGGAGCACTTTTCGGATCCTGCATGAAATGATGATCAAGGTGAAGTTGCAGTGACATTATAGTGCAATTATTTTCTAAAGCTTGTCAGAGATGTATTTAATTAGCCACAAACATTCAACACAAACAAACAAAGACATTCCTATCTGGTTATTTTAGCTATAAATAGCATCTCAGTTGAATTTAGAACATGTGTTTGTTGTTGTTTCTTATTGACTATCACAAATCCTAGACCTGGCTTTAGCGCTTGCTGCTGTCTTAATAATTACTATTTTTTGGCAACATGGGGTAGCCTGGGTAGAAGTGAGGGGAGACACAAACCTCACTTGATACTGAACACTCCATAACTACCACATACTGATTTTTCTGCCTGCTGTCTGTCTAGCTTTAAATTTGCTATGATCAATATTTTGATATTAACAATGGATCACATGACTACTTGTATGTGAAAGGAGTCACTTGTAGTGAAGAATACACAGATAATTATCACTTGACCCAACATGTCCTCATACCTAAATGACAAAATAAATAGATTGTGTCCCAAAATAACAAATATGTCGTTGGAAAGTACGTCATCCCGACAGCCACCCTGTGCAGACTTTGTACTCCTTCTACTATAGTTGTGTGACTTTTTCCTTTGCTACTGTTGGGGTCACATAGGATCAGGTTTGGTTATTGGCTGAATATCAGAGATATTCTAGAAATATTAATAAAATGATTAATATCAAAATGTATTAATTGTCATCAATAAATACGGGGCACCACCCTGGAATCAGGAACAAATAACCAAATATGAAATCAGTCTAAAAAGGATTTATTCACCTATAAAATTGTCTATAATCAAACATCATTCAATGATAGGTGAGTTTGAAGAGTGAGTCCGTACACTGGCCGTCACAACCAACTGATGTCACAATATTCAATACAATAACCACAAACAACGACTTCTTAAAATTATAACAGAATTTATTCACTATAGCACATAAACACTATTATCTAATCTAAGTCAAACAATCAAACACACGACAATCAACAAGTGAGAAGGGAGAGTGTGAGTGTGTGAGTGTGTGAGTGAGTGAGTGAGTGAGTGAGTCCGGAAAAGGAGAGAGAGAGGGAGGGGCGTGGAGTATGTACCCACGTGTGTGGGGGTTTGCCCAACACCAAGCCCAAAATGGCGGCTATTCTCTCTGTAGGCTATGCGAACTACAAAAATGGCGGCGTACCGGTCACGTGGCGAGTGAGTGTATACAGTGATTAGTTCAAGGAAAGCAGGGAAAACAGTGAGATCATACACGATAACGGCTGTGGGTTTACTTATCACGGTGAATTACAACGTAACAGAACAGGGGGGCGACAGGGATCAGGAGGCCGTCCCGGAGGACGACCCGACAGGCCGGGCAGATCAAGGGAGCAACAAAGTTCAGGAGGCCGACCCGGAGGTCGACCCAGGGGGCAGAGTTCAGGAGGCCGTCCCGGAGGACGACCCAACAGGCCGGGCAGATCAGGGGGACCAGACGGGGGAACCTCAGGCGGGCGGCCTGAGAACTGGGCCGGGGGGCCAGACAGGGAATCTTCGGGCGGGCGGCCTGAAGGCAGAGCAAGGAGGCAACAGAGTTTGGAAGGTCGTCTGAGCAGGCCAGGGGGACAAAAACGTTCAGGAGGTCGCCCGGGGGGGTGACCTAACAGGCCGGGGAGATCAGGGAAGCAACAACGTTCGGGAGGTCGCCTGGGAGGACGACCTAACTGGGCGGGAGGACCAGAGACGAGACAGACCACGGGCGAGACTGCTGGGCTGAGGACCATGGACCGGACACGAGGAGCTGGAGTCGGTCTGACCACCGACTGGACAGCTGGGCTGATGACCATGGACCGGACACGAGGAGCTGGAGTCGGTCTGACCACCGACTGGACAGCTGGGCTGGGGACCATGGACCAGACACGAGGAGCTGGAGTCGGTCTGACCACTAACTGGACAGCTGGGCTGCTGACCATGGACCGGACACGAGGAGCTGGAGTCGGTCTGACCACCGACTGGGCACGAGGAACAGGAATCGGCTGGGCCACCAACGGAGCTGGTGTTGGTCGGGCCACCGACGAGGGACCAGGAGTCGATCGGACCACCGGCGGAGCTGGTGCCGGTCGGGCCACCGATGAGGAACCAGGAGTCGATCGGACCACCGGCGGAGCTGGTGCCGGTCGGGCCACCGACGGAGCTGGTGTTCTTGCTCCTCTTACTGGAGGTGGATCAGATGTGGAATCCATGGGGGCACGAGGCTCCAGGCTAGTAGGCCACAGACTGACTGCCCGTGCTTCTTCCGACTCCCTGGCCTTCATAGCAAAGAAGGCCAGGAGAGTCATAGTCCCAGGGTCTTTGTTGGGGGGGTCAGGCAGGCAGACGGGCAGGCCAGGCAGGGGGCTAGCCGCTGGAGCGCTAGCAGGCCGGGGCTCAGGGCTAGCGGGCCGGGGATCAGGCTGGCGGCTAGCGGCGCTAGCGGGCCGGGGTGCAGTGGTGGAAGCAGAAATTTGGAGAAAAGCAACCTCATGGCCAAACAAATAGTCCTTCAGCCGTGGCTTGGCTGTCGCCATTTGCTGAGCCTTGGAGCTAATTGCTCTTCTGAAACCCTCCTCTCTATTTCCTTTCCACAAGCTCTTTAGCTCCATATACACACAGGGACTAACAAGCAGGGTGGGAGCAACACAGGTTGAGACATGAGGCTAACGAGGCACAGACAGGGAGAGAGAGAGCAGGGGAAAACAGAGACAGACATGCAGAGGGATAACTGGGGTAACAGACATGACAAGGGTTACCAAACACTAGACGACAGACACGGACATGAGTGAACCCCAAAACACAATAGACTATATAACTGATACTGGACACAGGACAGAACCCAAAACACTAAGACATAAACCGAGACACAGAACGAGGAGCTAAGACACAGAATACAGAGCAGACTAAACTAAAATAAAGCAGATGAGGAACAAGAAGTAAATACTAAAACATAACCGAGGCACAGGACTGGGAACAAAGACAAAGAACTGAAACACAGGACCAAAAGCCAAGATAAAAGACGAGACATAAACTACTAAGGACAAGGAACGAGAGAAACAAGAAAATAGACATACGAAACAAATAGCAAAAACTCAAACTCACAAGGAAGAAACTACAACTCATAACAGTAGCTACACCCTGCCACACAGCTTGCACAATGAGTTTTCCCCAATGGGCGGATGCTGGTTTGCTTTAAGCAGAGTCTAGCGACGGTGCACACACGTGGAAAATAAAGCACAGCAGTATCACAAGCAGAAATTCAGGCTGTGTAATAGTGTCGTAACTACCAATTATCAACGAGACCCACTAGTGTACGGAGCGTTCACTGGCGTATGCTCGACCTTTAACTCTGATAAAGGATACTTAGAGATCACTTTCACAGACGGCTGAAATCTGTAAAAACCCCAGTCAGCTAGTGGCCAGGATGATGTTAACACAGCGTGCTTGAGAATGTAAAACACAGCAATATCTAGCAGCGGACGCGGCGGCCCATGAAGCTCAGCACATAAACAATACATTTGTGTCTATATCTCCCAGACACTTTAGTTAAGCCTCTTACTCAGGTCACTCTTGGTAGCAACGATGATAATGCCAGTTCTCAATGTGAATGTGTCCGTTGGAGGTATTTCTCGAATCGGATCCTGGCAAGGCCGGGTTACTGCTCGGTAGCGGGTTCACAGCACTGTTCCAGTGGCAGCAGCGGGTGGAAAACAATCCAGTCGACTAAAACTTTGGGAAGGTAGGCCGTATGGTCATCTTCTTCCCTATTAAGCACAGAGTTTAGCTATCCGTCTTCTTCTACAGTCATGTATTGAGTTCAAACCTGCAAAAATAGACTTTTTTGGGCACAACATGACAGTTCGAAATGACTGCATTTCTGACTGACTTGTTAGTCAAAAGTGGACTACAGACGACTGCAGGGGTTGGGTTTAAAAACGCTGCAGTCAAATCTGACACATTCTACTTCCCTTAGCTTAGGACAATCACTGATGTATCAGGCAAAAGGTGGTTCCAACGTGGTGACTACAGTCGCCAGACTCAGAAAACTGCAGTTGCCTTGCTCCCACAAGGTTTTAATGTAAAGTGACAAGGGGACATTTTGCAGCAAAATTTCTAGTCAGCACGCTCTATGTTAAGCCCAGCATGCATCATGTTAAGTCAGCGCTGGAAAGATTTTGGGAAGGTAGGCCGTATGGTTATCTTCTTCCCTGTTAAGCACGGAGTTTAGCTATCCGTCTTCTTCTACAGTCATGTATTGAGTTCAAACATGCAAAAATAGACTTTTGGGAACTACAACTGCCTTTAGGTTGGCAGGAGTAATCAGCCTTTGTTCTACTAGACTGTCCTGGTCCCAACACTACCGTCATGCAGCCACAAGAGGTCCGGCCGACACTCCCTGTTCAGCAATGGCAGACAAAAAAAGTTAGCAGCTAGCTGGCGAACATAGTGGAGTGTTTAGCAGCTAAAGAGCCTCAGGAGTTGTTGGGAAGTGATTTTTGGGCTCGCATTCATCAGGTGGACACACACACAAATCCAAATGAATGCTAATGTTTCTCCATATCTGCTGGATGTGTAGATAGCCATTGTTTGCTAAGTTTCAACTTAAAAGGGGATGATATGTCAAAATGGTGCGTATGACTTCATGTGGTGCTTTCCAGCGCTGACTTAACATGATGCATGCTGGGCTTAACATAAGGCGTGCTGACTAGAAATTTTGCTGCAAAATGTCTCCTTGTCACTTTACATTAAAACCTTGTGGGAGCAAGGCAACTGCAGTTTTCTGAGTCTGGCAACTGTAGTCACCAAGTTGGAACCACCTTTTGCCTGATAGATCAGTCATTGCGACTACTAAGCGAAGTAGAATGTGTCAGATCTGACTGCAGCGTTTTTAAACCCAACCCCTGCAGTCATCTGTAGCCCACTTTTGACTATCAAGTTAGCTGCAGTCATTTTGAACTGTCATGTTGTGCCCAAAAAAAGTCCATTTTTGCAGGTTTGAACTCAATATATGACTGTAAGACACTCAATGCGTGAAAAATAATGTTTTGTGTTTTTAGGAGCCATTTTACAATAATTGCATTTTAAGACATTTCCCTGCGGTCAGACAGGATGATTACTTTTAGTAACTTTTGAGCAAAGGTTTAATCAGTTTAACAACATTAAAGGTGGAGTTCATTGCATGAACTAGAGAGCAGCACTCCCACTAATGTGTTTTTGCCAGTGTACAGCCCATAATTAACCATCACAGAGAGGTAACACCTTGTCAGTGCAGCAGATGGTAGATAAGAGCATGAAAATGTTCGTTAGGGGCAAGGGGCTACTGCTGTGTTCCATTGCTTGTAAGACACTTTTTCTGCCGCTGGTCTTAATTGAATTCCTTGGCTGAACAATAATGTCAAACCACAGTAGGTCAAACTAATTAAAGAGTCATAATCAATAGGATTATAGAAAATGACTGCGTAAATAACACATATCCATACAGGACCCCTGTATACGAATAATCATCACTCTGAAGGTCAAGTTAATTAATGTCCCTGCCTCATTGTTGTGGGATCTTTTACCATTATGTCCAGACTTTTAAAGCCAACTGGATGTTAAATTTAAAACTGAAGTGAGGGAACTGAACAGTTTCAGTGTCCACACCAATGACCTTCTGAAAATGATGATTGATACCCCTCCTCTTATCTCATAGGCTCCTTCCTCCGCTGTATCAATCACTAACAAGTAATAATATGAAGAGATGTTCCTTGATCTTTGATTCGGATAGAAGTTAAACCGAGGGGTATGCATCAAACTGTCCAAAACCCAAACATCTTGCATACTTCTTGAGATAAGGCATGGTTGCTGGTCCAGCTCCCGCCAGTGGGCAGGAATTAACCCTAATGTAGTGTAGCGCTCCTACCCTCTAGCAAGTATGTATGGGCAGGGCCCTGAGTTCTTTTAGATTATTGTTTCTTAATATCAAAACTGAAACCCAGCGTCAACTATCTTAGCTTCCCTTGTAATCAACACCACTCTGGTATATGATTAAAGAAGGTCTCTTATTATTTAGAAAAATATTAAATAAAATAAATGCAAAATAAACAATTGGTGCAATATACAATAAATCAAATATCCCTCCTTTCACACAAGATCTGCAGTGATTCAGTAGTTCTGTTG